>NW_020799097.1:91358153-91375578 GCF_003259725.1 Athene cunicularia
GGGGGGGGGAATGGGGGAGTAGGCTTTTCCCTAATGACCTGTCTCCTTCCAGCCAATACTGCACTGAATCTTGAGTGAAGCTAGAATTAACAAGTTTGTTTCCATGGAAATCTCTCAGGTTTGGAAGTTGCTGTATCTTAAGGGCTATAGAGTTTGTAAGGTGAATGAATGTATGTACTGTTTTTTTCCAAGGCATGCCTTTGATAGGATATCTGTGTGTGGCTCCCATTGCAAGGGCAGCTGTCTCTGTAGTGCACTTTGTGGCAAGGATGACAGTGTTTTCCTTCCCCCCCTCCCTGCCAAACTAATCTTGCTCTCCTCTCTGCCCATAGTGTCTGCCATTACAGCCGCCTCTTCTGGGAGTGGGGAGAAGGTGTCAAAGTGCATGACTCTCAGAAAAGGCAAGATCCAGAGAAGCTGTCGAAGGAGGATGTCCTGTCTTTCATCCAAGCGCATTACCCCTAACCCTGCTCTCTTGAGGGGTGCAGGGGTGACTGAGCCCAGCTTGGATTCTTCAGGGACTGATGACTGGGGAGGCTCCACAACTTCTGCCCTGGTATCCTCCAGGGCTGATTTCCTGGAGGTGAATGCAGGAGGGGTGGTATGCAGAAGGCACAGGACAAGGCTCTGCCCTGGCAGTGTATATACAAGTATGGCCCAGGTAGCACCTGGTGACTCCTGGAGCCAAGGCCTGATGCCCTTTTGTCCTGACCTACTGCATGCATGAGGCCAAGGGGCTGGCAGCTTTCTTTGCTCCTGTTCAAACATTCAGCAAAGTTTGTGGAGCTCTCTGTGTGCCAGAACTGTCCAGACTTTTGCTTCCCTGGCAGTGTGGGAAGGAAGCAGAGATGTCTTGGTGGCAGAGCTGGATAACAGCACATTGAAGCAGCCCTGCATCATTCCTGGCAGCTATCTGTCTCCTCAGCCTTGTCAAAGGCCTACCCAGTGGAGGGGGTTAACTCATTGTGGAATGCTAGCTTTGGGACACAAGTATGTATTTTTGTTGGTGTCTCCAACACTTCTGCTTATCAAGGCACTTGGCTGGCCATTGGCAATTCCTGTGTGATGGTGTCCTGTTGGACAAAGGCCAACAGAGGTTCCTGGCACATATTTGAAGTGCTCGGTACTAGGGCTTTCTCAGACCTCTAGAAGCTGCTATGACAAGGATTTTCCCTCTCCGGGTCAGTGACTGATCCTGAGACAGCAGCCTGAGGTCAAAAAAATGCATCTGTGCTGAGACCAAGATGCTTTGATTCTTGGTACTCAACACTATTACCCAAATATTCAGGAAGAAAAGCAGATGTGGGAGGGAAGACACAAGAAGGTTGTGATGCTGGAGGTCTTTGGAGGAAATCGTGGGAATGTCTGACTTAATTAAAACCATCCCAGGGCTTCAGTGAAAAGAGATCTTGACTTGGACCATGTTGGTTATTCAGAAGAAATCCTGCCCCCTGACGGTGCCCACTGGAAAGGTTACCAGACTTTAAATGTCAGTGGGCTTTGAAACCTTCCATGTCTCATTTGACCCTGGAACTGCCATCTGGGGTGAAGGCACAGAGCTGTGAAACTCCTAGCATGGTATTTGTATGTCAACAGACTTCTCCATGTACTTCTGTGCTGGGCTCGAAGTAGTCTTCTGTTTTGTGTTTAACTTCTGGCTTCCATGGCACTTTTGCCAGGTCTTCCATATAAATCATAACACACAGTTGTCTGCTTTTTGCCAAGCAGCAAAATTGCCCCTTTTTTTGTTGTTGTTGGCTTGTTTTTAAACACAAGATTGCCAGCAGGGAGGAAACGGATGTAGGGCTTCTCTGAACTGTGCCTTAAAGAAAGCTATAGTTCACCTAGAATCTGTAGCAGTTGTTTAGATTCTTGTTTCTTTCCACACCCATATGTAGGATTTGAACAAGCTTTATGTAGCAAGACATGGAAATTCTCACTTGTAGGCATGTGGGTGCCCTGTACCCCACTCAAAGCCAGAAGAGGATGGCATGTTGTAGAAATCCCACTTCTACCCTATTAAGGCCCAGCATCACACATAGGTTTTGTGCTTATTCTCAGCACACAGATGAATATTATCCTATAAGTAGGCTGTGCTTGCTGAGCATTTCCATGTCTTCCCAAGGAAACTGTCTGCATATAACCATGTATTAATTCTCTACAGTTTGGTATAAATGAGTTTAACAGCTGCAACTCCTTGCAGCAGAGAAAACTATACTCAGGCGTGATCACTGCAGAACCACACCCCTGGCTAAAGGAGCAGCACAGTAGTTGGTCTGTTGGTCCGTGGAAACTGGAAGAGGCAAAGGATGGGAGATTAGCTTACAAATAGGCAGCCCTGAATATTGTGCAGGGAAGCTGTTTTGTTTCTTCAGCTCTGGCCCATAGTGAAGTGGGTCAAAGCTGCTTTTTTCACATTTGTTATTATTTAGTCCCCAGAGGTCTACCAAAGCAGCTGAGGGACTGCATGCTGTTAATGCATCCTCTTGCTGACCTGTAGACCCCCCTCTGCTCTGAAGCATCAGTAAAACATGTGTGAAAGAAATGGTGGCCCTTCTTGTCCCCCCCACCACAAAACAAGAGGCCTGTCACTGGCAGTTTTGTTTTGGCTTTTTTTAAAAGCACTTCTATGAGAGATGATTCTCTCCCAGTGGGCAATAAAGAACCTCCCAACTGTATGGTTTTCAGGTCTGTGGACAGTTGGCTTTTTAAACCAAACAGTAATTTGAGCTCTGGTGCTTCTTTGGCCTGCCCTGAGGCTGTTCCAATGTCAGCAAAGTGTGCTGCTCCCTCTGCCAGGCTCCTTTGCTGTGTTATGTCCTCCACTCAGGGCTTTGGTCTCCTGTGGGCTGGCAGACAGAAGGGTGCCTAGGAAGTACACTGGGGTGAGTGGGCCTCCAGGGGTGCAAAAAAACCTAGTTAGCCTGCAGGCTAGCTTTTATAAACAGATACTTTCTGTTTACCCAGTTGCCTCCAGCTCCTCCTGATTTTAATTTTTTATTTTTAATTTTTTTTTGATGCACTGAACCTTGATTCTGAATCCCCCTTCAAGGAGGCAAGCATGAGCTACCATGCTACATGCTTTCCTACTGCAGGGTACATACGGAAGGATTATGTTGGGAAGGGGGGTGAGGAGGGTCTTGCTGAAGGGAATGTGTATGTACATTAATTGCACAATGTACTGTTATTAGGCTGTGTATCATTTTGTGTTACTTCTGCTTTCATTGTCTTATTACCAATACAGCCCCTTCCGTTCAAACCAGTGCTTGTTTACTTTGCTTTCCACAGAATTCTGGCCAGTGGTGTGTGTGGAGATGGAGAAATGCCATGCACAGTTAAATTTTCAAGGCAGGCCCCTTTAAAAGGATTTCCTGGCACATTAGAGCATACTGAGGGCTACCTACTGTATGTCACTGCAACAGAATGAGAGGAGACTACAGGGGATAGTCTCCAGCACTCTGCAGCATGCTAGGCTGCTTTTCCACTCCAAGGAAGCAAACACTCCAGTAGATTCTAGGCCACAACAGACCAATAACCCAGCGCTGAGACACCGCTGACCAGGGATGTGAAGTACCTAACCCAACATAGGCATACTGTGGGGCAGTGTGTGCCAACAGGAAGAGGATAGGATGAGAATAAAGCACATGTTCTAAAACAGGAAAAAAAGAAAATCAGGAAGTTACATGGTCAAATATTTTATTTAAAGCCCTGCAGAGGCTCTTGCATCCCTGGGAGTTGATAGTAAATTCTCTTCTGCAAGTGTTGATTCTTAGAGGCACAAAATGGCAAAGCTCTGATGCATCAGAGAGGTAGGTAGATTGTCTTAAAGCCTGAGCACCCAGATCTCAAGTTGGACGCTACCTGCTTGCAGAAGAAGATACACCTATCTCCCATCTGGTTTTGTGGAGGTAGGATTTCTTTGGTCCTGTAAGTCAGTGTGGAGGAGGAAACATTTTTGTTTATCTCAGCTCTGGGAACAGGTGGAGTCTATAGGTAAGAATATCCAAGTTACCCTTTGATTCAAAGAGCCTGGTGTCCCTTCAGCTTATGGCTGTCCCAGGAATCAAGAAGGCTGGGTTATGGCTGAGCAGAGAGCACCCATCTGCAACCACAGAGGTCGTCTTCAAAACAGAGAATGTATTTCCTTCCTGCATCGGGCTGGATGGTCTTGACTGTATTTTGGGTAAGAGCACCACCTTGAGCTCTGCTTGACCTGATTTCCAACTGCAAGTGTGCTGTGATTTCTGGTTTGTCTCCTGCCCTCCTCAATTCTCGGAGAAAAAGCTACAATGAGGTTTGGAGAGGATAAACAAGAACAGCAATTTGAAATGCTGATCCTCACCCTTGGGGGAGGCATGGTGGTGAGAGGAGGAAGAGCTCCTTGCAGGAGAGTCATTTGGTCAGCAGGGAGAATTCTTGAGTGCAATCACATCGTCCAGCAGGCGTAAATAAGAGCAATCAGCAACCCCATGGCCACAGCAAGGGCAGCATTCTTGCGATTTTCCTTACGAAGCACACTCAGTTCTTTCTCTGGGAAACAAACAAAAGCCTCACCTGTGAATGTTTGTGTTGCAGCTACATCTCCTTTCAAAACTGTCTTAAAAGCACAATGCTACCCTGGCCACAGGCAACTCTTTCGGGATCAGTACACAAAGCTGCCAACTGTAAGATGTGCTAAATAGGAAGTCAACTAACAGGAACCCTTCTATTTGTTAACTCTCATCCTGTCAATCTCAGTAGCTGTGCCTGGGAATACTTCAGTGCCGGACCAGTTCCTGTCTGAAAATAACCTTTTTCTAGGATCCTATAAGGACAAAATGGGGTGTTATTCTAACTGCTTGTGCCCCAAGAGAATGAAGAAGACAGAGGCTAGAGAACTATTTCTACTATCTTCTAGACTAACAGCCTGGTACCTTTTCCTAATGTTTAAATTTACTTAAATAAAACTGTAGCCACCTTTGAATGTTGCAGTATCTGGGTTTCCTTGTGCCCCAGAAACATGAGTATGGGACAGGTCTGAAACTGGACACTCATTTTGTTGGGGTCTGCAGCTCTTTAGAGACAGGTCACTTGCCCTGGTTTACAGAAGAGACACAGATGTAGAGAGAAGGAAGCGGCTACTGAAAATATGGATTCTTACTGCTCTCCATTTCTGTTCCATTCCCTTTACCACTAGTTCTGTTCCACAAGGCTTGGCCAGATGATATAGGCAAGAAGTGAGGCCTACAGCATTACATGTCACATGGCCAAAGAGCAACAATTATTTTGCAGGGCACAGTTGGGTGCAGGCTGTCTCCAGAGCCAGACTGCTCTTGCTGAATTTACTGCCTCTACAGCTCTTGCTGCATGGTTTACTGACTCTACAGCTAGCACTAGCAGCCTCCAGTAGGAATGTCCTGGTGCTGCAGGCTCCCAAATGGGCTGGTATCAAACCAGGCTTTTAGCTGTTCTTTTGGCCCCCATTCTTCACATAATACAAGCATTCTCATGCAACCACGAGGAAACTGCTTGAATCTGCAAGGCTACAGAGGAGGTGGCAGGGGCAGGAGATCACATAACCCCAGGCACAGCAGTGCCAGCTTAAACTGATGGAATAATGCCATTGTCAGCAACTGCAATTCATGGCCTCAAGTGTGTCAGCTGGAATAAGAAGAGATTTAATCAGAGGCCATAGCAGTGATCTAAAAAGACTGTGTGCACATGCACTGTCTGTTCTGTTCCAGAAGGAGCAGCCATCACCATTAGGTGAGGCTGTTGCTGCTCTCTGAGCAGCCTGTCGGATTGCTCTGTTGATGCTAGGTAGCAGTGATGGCTGACTACTAGGGAAAGGGTGGCAGCAATGTGCAGTCTTCTGCTGCCTCTACTTATAGGCCCTTTGGAACAGCTTTAAATCTGTTTAAAATAATTGTTAGTCTTCTGGAAACAGTCCTTTAACATGAGTTAAAATTACAAACTTGCTGGCTGTTCCCCAGCTTTCAACTCTCCAGGCCTAAAAGAACACCTGTGCTTCTTTCTTTCCTGTGTGTGAGCTCTGGTGCTTACACTGCTGCAGTGTTGTCAAGCAGTTAACACACTGATCACCACCAGGAGCCTGAAGACATGCAAAGCATCATCCCTAACAGAATGGTAGTATTGTCAAACCTTCAGTAGCTCAAAGAGACTCATTTTAACTGTCTACAGCAGGACTTGCAGTAAGGAAGGACCCTTGGATCTCTGGAATTTCAGGAAGCACATCAGTGTGAATGGCTCCAGAAACTGATGCAGTGAGAACCTTCCCCAAGGAAGGATATACTTTGCTACACTTCAGATAGTACTTGTCAGCTTGCTTAGCAAGCCCCTGTTGAAAAAAAGGGGAAGGAAAAAAATAAAAGGGGGGGGGGAAATGTTAACAAGCTACCCAAGTCAATCTGTTGGCTAAGATTATCTAAAGACCAGTAATTTGGGGTGTTTGAAAGGGACGTCTTTCCCCCCTCATTAGCTGATGCTTATTTTTTTCCTATGATAGCACAGCTCAAGCAGGAGGATCCAGACTCCTATTATAATATGCTGACTAGCTTTCCCTCAGTCTATCTCCCTTTGGTTGAACCTGAATTCAAAGGCAGAAGTCAGAGGTGGCAGGAGCTTGAAGACGAAGCTAAGCTGCAGCACTGATTCCATCCAGCCCAGAGGGACCATTTTTAATGAAGCTCTTACCATAGTTGTCAGCTTTGGTCATTAGTAAGTTTCTCTCTCTCTCCAGTGACTTTCTGTAATGAGGAGTTCATTACCTGTGAGGCACAACACAGCCTATTTCTTTGCTTGTATGATAGAAGAGAGACTGTCCCACGGTTGGGGATATCTGCTCACAGAATGAGCCCCTCACCCTTCACTGTAGAGATGTGCCAGTATAGAAACCCCCAGCTGTGCAAGAGAAGAGATGCAACAGTTTTAGATTATTCTTTCCTTCCCGCAAACTGCTTCAGATCTGTCCTTTCAGGACAGTGTCAGGGTACACAAGCAGACTAGAAAGGGGTCTGTGTGTCAGAGAGTCCCCTACTCTGTTCCCCCAGGTTGGGGAGGAAGTTTTTCCCCAGCTATGGATGGGGTAGGGTCCCTGCACACTCTCTGCAGGATCCTGCCCTTCCAGCACATCTGGCTTAGTGCTTGAACACTAATTCTTCTGACGAATTGAAGCTGGGATGCTTGTCAGAGGTATCTAATTTACACAAAGTGGTCAACTCAAGGTGACAAGCTGAATCCAAGCCCAGTAACAATTTGTTATTAGACTGAAGACTGAGGGTTAAGCCCAGCCCTTGTCTCAAACTGCACAAGATAATTAATTAATATACAGTTTAAAATATAAACACAAAACAAATTGCCTGAAAGCAGCAGCATTTCCATTACAGCAGTGAGGATGTGGTCACTCCTTTCAGACTGTGTGCATATAAATAAACACACACTAACAAATTATCTCCTGGTTCAGAGCAGACAGAGAAGGCAGCAAGTGGAACAGTTTGTTGTTCCCCTTGGGGCAGAGTAAGAACCTGTAGGAAGAAAGAGATCCAAATCTATGTGTACAGCTAGTTAAGTAAGGGATGACAAGAAAGCAAGCTACATCAGAGCAGCAGGAGAAGAAAGTGCTCTCAAAGGCAACTGGGGAAAGGCAATGTGGAGTACAGCCAGGAGGAAGTGAGAAGACAGATTTACCAACATGACTGAGATGCTACTTAAAAACCTGCCTTGTGAAGACAGTCAAGGGAAGAGGCTTTCAGAAGAGACCTGAAGAAACCATGACAACTGAACTTCAAAATGGGAAAGCAGCACTCTCCTTTGTGTACTACTCACTGAATCAGTAATTTTGATCATGGTACCTTCCTTCAGGGTTTTTAAAATGGTCTGTATTAGGGCAACAGAATTTGTTTCCATCTCCATACAAGTTTATACTGGGTTTGCATGGCCAGGTTTTAGAAGCCAGGGGGCTACAGAGGTGGCTTCTGTGAGAAGCCGTTAGAAGCTTCCCCTGTGTTGACAAAGCCAATGCCAGCCAGCTCCAAGACAGAGCCACCACTGGCCAAGGCTGAGCCCATTAGGGATGGTGGTGGTACCTCTGTGATAATATATTTAAGAAGGTGGAAAAAAACTGTGCAAGGGCAACTACAGCCGGGGACAGGAGTGAAAATATGTGAGACAATTCTGCAGACACCAAAGTCAGTGAACAGGGAGGGGGAGGAGGTGCTAGAGCAGAGATTCCCCTACAGCCTGTAGTGAAGACCATAGTGAGGTAGGCTGTGCCCTTCAGCCCATGAAGGTTAATTTGAAGCAGATCTCCACCTGCAGCCCAGGGAGGACACCCACACTGGAGCAGGTGGATGCCCACGGGAAGCTGTGAAACTGTGGGAAGCCCACACTGGAGAAAGCTCCTGGCAGGATCTATGGACCTGTGGAGAGAGGAGCCCACGTTGGAGCAGGTTTGTTGGCAGGATTTGTGACCCCGTGGGGGACCCATGCTGGAGCAGTTTGTGAACAACTGCAGCCCGTGGGAAGGACTTATGTTGGAGAAGTTTGTGGAGGACCATCTCCTGTGGGAGGGACCCCACACTGGAGCAGGGGAAGAGTGTGAGGAGTCCTGCCCCTGAGGAGGAAGGTGCAGCAGAAACAACAGGTGATGAACTGACCACAACCCCCAGTCCCCATCCCCCTGCACTGCTGTGGTGGGAGGAGAAGTTAAGCCCAGGAAAGAAGGAAAGGGTGGGTGAGGGGAAGGTGTTTTAAGATTTGGGTTTTATTTCTCGTCCTACTCTGATTTGATTGGTAATAAGTTAAATTCATTTTCCTCAAGTTACAAGACAGTAACTGGTGAGTGATCTCCCCATCCTTATCTCAACCCATGAGCCTTTTGTTGTATTTTCTCTCCCCTGTCCAGTTGAAGAGGGCGGTGATAGAGCAGCTTTGGCGGGTACCTGGCATCCAACCAGAATCAACCCACCACAAAGTTGTAAAATCAGAAAAGGCTCCAGGAATCCCTATTCCTACATCTTTGCTCTAGGCCCTATATTTCAGAGATAAATCATACAGATATATTCCATCCTGTTAAGTTACCACAAATGTAGGTTTGGTTATTGGCAACCTAAGTACCAGATAAAGAATACAGACATTAAACATAAGACTTCAGGCCTATAAAAGGACTGTTAAGATGAGGAGCTAGAGAGATGAGGGACAGGAGGAGACAGGAGCCTGTTGAAATATAGATGGGGATATAAAGTCCCAGTAAAGGGGATGTGGGTGGGGTGGGGAGAGACAGAGCCCAAAACAGTAGGATGCTGATGACTGGAAGAATGTCCTCAAGCAGAGAGATTTGACAATTGGCTGGGAGACCTAGGATCTCTTGCTTCATACTCTAGATAAATAACAGGTTCTGCCTCTGTCTGCTACAAAATCCAGGTCAAAGTCCTTGCTTGAGTCTAGAGTCTACTAGAAACCTATACTTGCCTCTTCTACATCAGTCACAGATTTCAGGGGGACTGTCCCTCTTCCCTTTACCAAGAAAAGCCAGTGTGTCACTACATCCCTCTATTCAGACACATCTGCAAAACAGGCACAGGTAAGAGTAATTTCCCTCAGTCCCTTCTGCAGTTTCATCCCAGCCTGGTTTGGCCCTCAGCAGTAGCTGCGGCACATCTTCCTTGACTGAACTTAGGCAGCTTCAGCAAGGCCTGAGTAGCAGTGTGCAGTGAACCTTTGCCAGACTTACGGAGCTGTTTACTAGCAGGCCAGAAGCCAGCTCTGCAAATGAACT
Organism: Athene cunicularia; assembly: GCF_003259725.1. Taxonomy (NCBI): domain Eukaryota; kingdom Metazoa; phylum Chordata; class Aves; order Strigiformes; family Strigidae; genus Athene; species Athene cunicularia. The sequence continues at coordinate 91,367,929 of NW_020799097.1, forward strand.
GACAAGTTTCAGACACTGCTTGGCTGGTTGTGGTGCAGGCTGGAGAGTGAGGCTGTTGATAAGGTAAAGCTCTCTCCATGTATCACTGAACTTTTCACCCTGGCAAGTTCCCCAAGCGAGCTCCAAGCTGGGGAAAGAGAGCCTTGTTATGGGGAACCACACATTCCTATCCCTTCAAGAGCCACAGCAGGATGACAGCTAGCTGAAGTACACAGCCACAGCTATGAAACAAAGTGGTCGTCAATACCTTCCTTCAGGGCTGAGATTCTCTCTGCGCAGTTTAAGATCCACCTCCTCTATGCTCTGTCTGCAATGTGCCAGCTTCTCCTCCAGTCCATCAATCTGAAAAACACCATATCAGTCACCACCTTTTCCTCTCCCAGCTAAGATGGATCTATCCCCACTCAGATGGGAAGGGTAGCAGCTCAGCCACTCCATCTCCTTCCTCCCCAAATCAAGGGAGGAACAGCCCCAGCTCTGTGTAGAGATCACAGCACAGAGACCCCATCACCTTCCAGATCAGCCTGTATCATACCCCACTCAACAGTGGCATTGTAATCCCAGATACAGCCAAGCCAGCTCTAATACTCCCACTTGTGTGGCTGGCCAGCACTTTTTTGCTAAGATCTGATCCTGTTCCAGCCTGTTCTAGCTTCTTTGCATGTGGGTCCACAAACAAATAAGTGATTTAAGGAAGCTTTACACAATAAAGGAGGGTAAAATAAGACAGACTGGCCTTGGCCACAGCCTGAGGGACAAGGTCTACATTTAGTGCTATGAACAGATGCAATGCAGAAGTTCATGGGATGTGAATACAAAGCACCCTCAGCTGTCTACTTGGGTGAAGAGGGGACAAAGGGGAAAACCTACTATCTCTTTTACCCAGCTAGATCTACAACAGCAAGAGCAGTCTGCATGGTATGTTCAAGATAGCATTTACCACTGCCTCCACATCTTTAACCTGCACCAAGTTTTGGCAGCAACGCGGTCCCATGCAGAAAAACACTGGTCATCTCCTTGTGTCTCCTCGTTCAGTTTCCTAACAGCCACCCTCCCGTCTTCCTGAGGAGAGGAGTAACCGTGGGTATGTACAAGAGGGTTGATCTACGTGTGTGCAAATGGACTGCCCAGGAGGGAATCCTACCATGGACCACAGTTCTCCTGGGAATCATTCCTCTTTTCTGCCTGGCAAACAGAGTATAGACATCTTTGGGAAAACTTTGTCTTTCAGGCTTGCTTCCAGCAGAGAAACAGTGAGACTAATCAGATAATATGAACACAACATCCCAGCCTGAAAGAAAATGGCCCCAGTGCCCTGAGGTGGTAATGACTTCTCTTTTTAGCTACTTAGCACACTTCTGCTGTGTCTAGTTCTCTAAGCAAGGCCAAGGCCAGCCAGACAGCTCACAGCACAGCCTCTCTATGGTGGGAGCATTCACAAACCACAGGCTAAGAGGCAGCATGGTCCCAGCTAATACACCATGGTGGAATGAGACAGCAGCTGCCTGGACATCAGCCTCAGAGTTGACCCAGAGCACAAACACTCCCATAAACAGTCATATGGGAAACAAAAATCAAAGGCAGTGATCCCTAATTATTGTTGCTTTGGGGATCAGCTCCATCCTGAGCTCATTAGCAATCTCACACCTTCTGCTCAGGAAAGGCAGGCAAGCATTATAAATAAGCAGGATAGGAGAAGAGGCTTGATGTAAAGGAGAGAACAAAGCAGACTGCAAAAAGGAGTTTAGTCAGTCAGGTGAATAGTCTCACTGTAAGGAGCACAGCAGAGCTGGGGAGGGGGACACACACAACAAGATCCCAGAGCACAGGGAATGGCACTTCTGTGTTTGGCAATGCTTGGGTTTGCCTGGATGGGGACACGGATATTTTTAAAGCATGTTAGCTGAAAATGTGTTCAGTCAGGGCAAAGATAATTGCCCTCCTCCATATCCAGCTGTGCCAGTTAAGAATGTTAACTCCAGCTGCTCACCACTGTCATCCACTAGAGCTCTGTCAGCAAAATGCTCTGCCCCAGTCTGCTCCAGGGCCAACCAAGGGCTTCAGCCAAGTCAGCTCTGACCACACTTATCAGCAAGTTAATTTGTGTCCAGTAGCACTGAGTGCAGTTAGAGTGGAGGTGTCGTCTGGTCTGATTTAAGAATGACCACCTCCCTCATCAGTTTGTACCATTTGCAAAAGATTCTGTCTCTGCTCCCTTATTTACTGGAAACCCTCACAGCAAGAGATACTTCAGCATGTGTTACCTGGCTCTTCCTTAGCCAGTAAGCTTATTACAATGCACGATGCCTTCCCTGGAAACACGTTTAAAAATCATGTTAAAGAACACAATTTAATGAGAGCTTTGGTTAGTCGGCTGCCAACCCCACCAATAAATTATCTGTGTCATTGCACTTCCTATTCTCTCCTCGAGAACTGCTCCTCCCGCTCAGTTTGCAGTTGCTCTCACTAGTACATTCTCTGCCTGTAGTTCCGTCATTTCACAAGACATAACAAGAGGATATTCCGCTCAACTCTGCCAATGCTTTTACTTTCTGCTGACTAAAAATCTCCAGATTCCACATAATACTTTAAAAGTTTCAACTGGTTTTACTGCTCTTAAATCAAACCCAAAGTTTGGGTCCCCTGCTGGAGAGCAATAATTTGCTAATAAACCACATGCCCAAGAATTGCACCATCAGCTTTGCTGAGCTGGGGGCACAAGGGACAGAAAATAATAAAAAAAAAAAGCAAGGAAGGAGGTACAGATTGCTGAATGAACAAAATAATTTTCCTCCAGAATCTCACGATTTCTTCTCTTCAGGCTAGTCTAGGGCATTCGCGGTTGTAAGGAAGGACAAGAGCTAGGATTCCCAGATGTTAGTCATTCACTGTGCCTCAGTTTCCCTACTTATAAATTAGGACAATACTATCTGCCTACTGGATGTGGCTCATTGACACAAGGAGCCTCAGACACTGATCCAAACTATGGGCAGCGCACTATCGTGGTATGTCAGTCCCACTGCCTCACCTGGGATGTGGGATCTGTTCCTGAAAGCTAGGAGTCACTCAACAGCTCAGCCATCCAAGTAACTCTTCACTACAGGGCAAAGGAAAGAGAGAAATAGAAAAAAAGCACAGGGAGAAATCAGAGCAATGCCTGGGAATTACTGATTAATCTCTGGGCTGCTGAGGAAACTCCCAGTGGGGCCACAGCCTGTAAAGCTGTAGCACAAGAAAACTTGTAAAGCTGTGGTATAATTACCTGCATCAGATCTCCAGGAGGGCAATCCTAGAAGCAGGAGCACACCTGAGCTTGTTGTGGATGGAAAGCTTTCCCTCCTACTAACTAATACATGACAAGGTTAGCTGGGATATGTACCTAGATCCACCAGAACCCTGCATGAAAACTGCCAAGCTTGCTTAGCTGAACCATTACTGTCACGAAAAAGATAAGCCAGTGTGGAATCTCAGTGCACTGGCTTATCAGTTGCAAGGACAAACCCTTGCTCCTTCTGGATCACTTTTCCATGGAGAGTATCCTCTGGAACAGAGCTGAAGTGCAGTGTGCAGGAAGCTCACATGACAACTTCTCAGGTTCACATGGCCTGCAGCAGGAACACAGGACTTCCCTTGCAGCAGCATCTGTAAGTAGTGTTAGTTAAAAGGGCCAAGTGAAACAGGTGCTTCACACCCAGGGAGTAGCTCAGGGCAGACAGAGCTGCCCTTCTGCTCTTCAAGAGCCACTCCAGAAAGTGAAGTCCAAGCAGCTTTGGGCTCACACAGGAATCTAAGACCAGATTGCCTCCCTTGCTCTACAAGGTATGACAAGGCATTGAGCCATTTTTGTTGAATTCTGGCAACTCTCGCTCACAATCTGGAGACCTTTTTAAACCAGAGAGACCTGGAGCGGATTTCAATCCAAATGGACTTACATGCCTATTAAAAATCACATTTGTTGGGACCATCTTGGGCAGAGAGCCTGAAATGGCTCACATTAAGGCAGAGACAAAGAAAGAAGGGAAAAAGAAGCAGCTTTGCTTACAGAGTTGAGCTATATCCCTTTTAATAAATTTTGTAATGAATTAATAAAAGCTTTCTTTCCAGCAGAAAGGCTAAAAGCACTTTTCAAGAACTGGCATCCACCCTCCGCTTTTATGAATTCCCTAATTAAGATACTGGCAAAGAGCCATATCACACATACGTCGACATCCAACAGCGTTAGGTAATGAGGTTTGCATCTTCTGACCCTCATAGAACAGATCAAAGCCAACTGAAGAGGTGGGGGTAAAGAAAAAAACCTTTCCTGAGCAGTCTTCTTATGCCTCGTCACCTGCCAGCACACTTGAGCCGTTCTTTTCACAGAATTATTAGTGGTTTCTGCATCCGCAAATTTGGCTAGATTATTAAAATCAGTCCAGCAGAGACAAGTTTTGTTTAAATTCATATGCTAACTTGCAGTCCATGGACATGTTTCCATTTTCACCATGCTCTTGGAATCATTTTGCATGCTGGCAAATCATTTCGCAGACGCTGTGCCCACAGCATGTTCAGAAATATTTACCATGCAAGCTACCACACAACAGAAGATGATCCACCAGCAAAGTCTAAGATAAATCCTGCACATCAACCCTCCGTGTTGGTAAAGGAGAAAGGGCTGGATGCCACCTGCATCTCTTCCTTTAGCCTTGCAGAGTCTATCCAGTTTGTCAGCCCACCCTGCCTCAGCTCAGGTCAGCAGCTTTGCAGGATAGCACACAGACGTGACCACACGGCACCACACACAGCTTTCTGAAAAATCCTGTAAGAACAGTTTACTAAGTAAAGACTAGGTTGGCCTTTTGCATGTTCTTTATGCTCTCGCATAGATGCTACCTTGTCAGAAGCAGAAATACATGTAACAATACTTTCTCCAAAAACACACTTGATGTTTTGTAACTTAGGCACTGTCTGAGTGCAGGGTGTTCTCTTTGCATTTAGTAGCCCCACTTTTTTGCTTCCATTATTTTTTTCCAGTTGTTGGCTGAACCAAAAGTATTTTTTAAGGGTTACAACATCCTCTGGCCAGGAGTTTCACAGCACAGCCACAGGTTATGTGAAGAACCAACCCCTCCTGTTTGTTCTGAGCTTGTCAGCTGCTAGTCTCATTTGATAACCCTAATTTTGTATTGACAGTGAATGTTCACTCTTTGTTTAAGTTACAAATAGCATGAAGAGGATATAGACCTATATCAGGTCCCTTCCAGTCATGTTTTCAAGCTTAAAAGAGCCTGGTATGCTGTTTCTTGCATAGAAGTCTTCCACACCTTTGATCATCCTTGTCACTCTCTTAAGCTCATTCCATTTTCACTGTTTTGCTACAAAATGGACCAGTCTTCCCTGTTTCATTTCCCTGACAAGTTTCTTCAAGACAATTCTGTCAGCTCAGCATTATCAATTGGCCTGCCTGTTGAAAGACTACAGAGCTACATGAAAGGAGAAGTGGCATGAGTTTAAACCACCACAACATTATGGAAACACATTTATATCAGTTTAAACCAGGTCATATCAATTACACCTGCAATTTGTAAGTGCAAGCTAATCTGGTAAGTGTCCATATTGAAAATTGCATTCATTTAGCATCATGACTTCAGTTAAACAAGCATGACTCTGCCTAGATTAGGCCTTTCAAGGCTAGCTATGCATCATGTCATATTAAGACTCATTCAGAAAGTTTTCTTTACAGTTGTAACAGCTCAGAAGGTAATACTGAACTGAATAAAAGTTTAAATTATTAAATCAATATCTTGGTTATCATGCATTCTGACACCTGAAACACAGCCCTCTTCCTCTGGCTTAAAGACATTTTGTCTTCTTCCTCCCTAAATTCTATTCAGTACCTTTCTCATCACTGCAAGGGGGAAAAATTTTATCTTTTAGTAGTATCTTTGCATTGAGTGGTTTTCATCTATGACACACTGAAGAGTAGTTCTACAATCCTTTTGAAAGTAGTATGTTCGATCATGACAACTTCTAAAAAAAAAATTAATAATCCAAAGCTACCATAAATCCCCAAACACTTTACAAGAATTCTCTGTGGCAGCTAAAATCAATCCCTTTTCATACTGTGACCAGCAGGTCCCTGACAAGCTCACCCTTCTGACCACCTCTCTTTTTGTAATGTAGACACTACCATCTCAACAATCCTTGTCTATCACATCTCAAATAGCAATCACCAAAAATTCATTATTTTAACTGTCCCTGATAGGATCACTGAAGAGAAGCTTAGACAGTCAGCACACTGCTCTCTGGACACCCTCTGGTAGTTATATTTGGGTTAGAGTGCCCAGAAATGTCTGTTTCCCTAATGAAGGCCTAACTAGATGAAACAGACCAGAATACTATAAACTGAACTCTCGTTCATACCGCACAGTAGGACACACCTTTACCTTGCAGGCTGATGAAGCATATGACAAGTACAAGTTGGCCTTTCTATCCTGGCTATCTTGGTCTGTTGTACATATGCTCATCTGAAAGACATCAGGATGGAGAAGTGACCAGTGAGATTCATTGGATTGATTCTGCTCCATTTGTCAGGAAGGTTCAGGCTTTTGCTGTCCCTAAGGTATCCACAACCCTCACTTGAACTCTTGGGCTCTCCACTTCCTCCTCAAAGTCAGTCCAGATGGCACTGTTCAGTGCAGAGCCAAAACAAAATATGCTTCAGAGACATTAACTAACATGTCTCCGTTTATAAATACAAATATAAAGCTTAAACAAAGCTTACCAGCAGCTCTCCTGCTACTCAAGAGTTAATCACAGAATCATCTAGGTTGGAAAAGATCTTGAAGATCATCCAGTCCAACCCTCAACCCAACATTAACAGTTCCCAACTACACCATATCCCTCAGCACTAAGCTGTCCCTACTCTTCAACACCTCCAGGGATGGGGACTCCACCACCTGCCTGGGCAGCCACAACAATAAAAAGGTAGCTTTAGGAGGAAGGTATACTTTTTAAAAACAGTCTTTCCTCCTTCTTGTTGTGATTTATGGGCACTCATGTACTAGTTTATTGATGTGTTCCTCAAAAGCAGTGGCCTGCGCCCCACACACTGCTGGCTTTCACCACCACTGTGGTGAAACATGCAGGCTGGGCTGAGCACAGATTTGCAAGTGAGGGGCATGAGCTTGCCGCAGCACCTGCTACGGGCGCACGCACTTGCTGCCTCTCCCTACACTGCCTCAAAGGCTCAGCAGGTGCAAGGGCACCTAACACCAATGCTCAGTCAAAGGCCTGGCACAGAGGAAGGGGCACTGAGCTCTCCACCCGCGGGAGGGCCCAGCACAAGCAGCCCCGCCTCGGCCCCCCCTACTGCCATCGCAGACTAAGATGGCAACCGAGCACAGCACCAGCCCTGCACAGCCTGGTCAGAGGGGCGCCGCTAGGCACCCATTGCCCCAGCCCTCCCTGACAACCAGGGCTCTCCAGGGAAACGCTACCGTGATGATGGCTACCGCCTCGCCTCAGCCCTGCCTCAGCCTTGCCTAAGCCCATCCGTGCCCGCGCCGCCGCCCGGCCCTCACCTCCCGAGCCACGCTCAGCCCCTCTCGCCTCCTGCCCATGGTCCCCGGGCCGACCGCAGCCGCGCATGCGCGCTACCGCCCCGTGCCA
>NW_020799097.1:91375628-91471866 GCF_003259725.1 Athene cunicularia
CTTTGTGAGGGGCTGCGCCGTGAGGCGGCCGCCATTTTGGTGAGGGCGCTTCTGCTCAGCGCTCTTCGGCGGAGCGGCCCGAGCGTGGCGGCGGCGCTGGCTGTGTGAACCCTTCTTATCGTGAAGACAGCCGAAGACGTACGTCAGGGTGGCTTGCGGCAGTAGGAGCGGTGCCGGCTGCTTTTGCCGTTGTTGCTCACAGCCACCTCTGCCTGCTCCAGGGGTGACAGATGAGGGATAGTTGGGGAAGGACTAGTAGGCTGGAAGGCCAAGGTGGGAACTCTTGATCCCTCTTGGACCTGCCTTGACCTGCCCATCCACGCCTCAGAGACTGCTGCTCCCTATGGGGGGAGGGTATTGGCAAGGGTCTTCAGTGTGGGGGCCTGTCAGAAGGCAAAACCAGACTGGATGGTTGTTGGTTTTCCCCCAAGGGGAGCCACCTCTATCCTTCGACTTTCCACACTGCTCAAGCCACTCCAGACCAGCTCTTGTATTGCTGGGTGTCAGGACTCACCAGGGAAGAAAGTGATGTCTCAGAAAAGCAAGGCACCAACAGGACCGCTGTTATGCTGTGTGTTATGATTCCTGAGAATTTCAGGTTGTCCTTGGGGCTTCCTTCCCAAATACTAGCTTTATACTAAAGCATCTACAGGAAGAGCCAGCTGTTTGATCTACCAGGAGATAGCACTTTGTGCACACTCGCCAGTTCACTGCAGGATGCTAATCACAATGTTACATATGCATGGAAGCTTTTGTCCTGACTCAAGAAAGCTTTTTATGGAACACTGCTATCTTGTATTAAAAAAAAAAAAAAGGCAAGAAACACCACTGAAATGCATCTGTCTTCAGGGTAGGACATGACTGCTACATGACAGAACAGCAGAACTATTTGCCACCAAAAAATGGAAGGCTGGGCAGCAGCAGCATTAGACACAGAGTTTTCATTTTGGCTAAATACTCTCTGTTGACTGAAATTTTGCTAGGATGGCAGGAGTGCAGATGCCTTATAGAAAGAGTGATAATACTAATACCTAATTAGTGTGTTTCACTTTTCTTTAAAAAAATACCCTATATTTTTACTACAGGAGGTGGTATGTGTTGGTAAGTGCATCAGTCTTATTTTGTCTCTGGAGAAAAAGAGGGATAGTTGTAGTTTTCTCTGCTTCCCAGTCTGGTACTTGAGTTTCTGTTATGGAGCCTACACTGCTGAACCCAAAGGAGCCAGAACTCCCACCTCCACGGTGAGATACAGAGAACTGCTTTCCAGTCAGAAGCAGCTCAGTCAGAAGGCAGTAAAGAAGCTGAGTATGACCCAGCCAGAAGCTCCGAGAAAGCACAGCACCAGGGGGAGGGAGAAAATGAAGAAGCAGGAGAATGTTATTTTTCCCCTTTTAGACAGCAGACTTGCTTGGTGAGTGTAAATACAATTTTAAAATGCATAGAGGTTTGAAGAAAACCCATCTGTTATGGTTTGCAATGGGATGAAATAGCCATCAGTTCAACATAAAGCGTTTTCTGCTTTAAAAAGGTGAGTATTGATTCAGAGGAGGACTGTCAATTTTCACATACGCGCTTCTCCGCAGATACACATACATACACTGTTTTACAGGCAGATGAGCGTGACCTCTGTTGTCACATCTTGTGGGAAGACAGAAAATGGGAACTGGTTCCTCCCTCAAAAACAAACCACCATTCCCACCATTGCAAGCAGCAGTTTTCAGTTCACCTGTTACTCCTCCTGGCCCTCCTGAATTCACCAGGCTGATAACCTCATTATGCCTGTGACCTGGTCTTGGGTCTCCTGGTTCTGCCCTCAGCTGGCACCCTCTCTTCAGACTTTCCTGTTACATCTGCATTTCCTTTGTAATGTCATTTAGGTCATCTACATGCTGATGCAAGAAAGAAAAATGTTCCTTTTCCTCAGCAAATTCATAATCTTTTCCTTCTTGAAATCTGAAGAACAGATCTGGACATTTTTCACACGCAGTGACATCAGCTTCTGCATTTTACAGTATCCACAGACATGAATGTGAATTTGAACTACTCTATATCAAGTGGCTGCTGACTGACCACAAGCATATTTAAGCTGGAAATCAGAAGTTTCTAGCTGTGAGAGCAATCAAATTATGGAACACGCCTTGTGCCAGAGGGATGAGAGGAAAATAATGAAATAGTTTTTAGTGAGCTCTTGAATGGGATGGTCTAACACAAAACCAGTAAGAGGAAGGCACTGTATGTAATGATGTACGGGTGAACACCAAATAACATATCCAGTAATGAGAGTGGTTAAGGACCTGGTGAGACCCTGCTCAGAGTCTCTGATTAGGCTGACCTTACTGCGTTGGGGGTCACATCCCTTCAGCCAAAATGAGTGATGAAGTGATATTAGAAACTAAAAATTACACAAGTGTCAGTCTGAAATAAGTCACTCCATCTATGTGCCCGGATCAGGGTCAGATACATTTACAACCCCTTACATGCCAGGGGTGCTACCACCTCCTTAGTACCTGCTACACTGCTCAGACTGATAGCTGGGATGGCTTCCCTCCTCTTTGTAACCTAATTGAGCTTGTTTCATCTTGACCTATTCTCAGGAGACATGGGCAACAATTGACATGGGGACCATCTTTCTTTTAACAGCCTTACACATTTGATGTTCATTATCATATTCCCTCTTCTGTTTTCTCCCTGCTAGACTCTCCTCTTCTTTCAACTGTATGTTTTGCACCTTTTATACTGTTAACCTCCTCCAGCCCAAACCCAGACCAAGCCTCTCTTACTGAGCCTCTCTAAGTTAAGGTTATTGAGAAAGCAAAAAATTGCCTCCTCTGTCTTACAGGCAGTACGCCCTAGTAATACAACCAAGAACGCAATTTGCCTTTTTATGCAATACCTTCACAAAGGTGATTCATATTTGGTTCGTTGTCCTGTAACTCCTCAATCCGTTTCCTCAGTGCTGTGGTCCAGCCAGCTGTTCCCTGTTTCTTTACTGGTACATTTTTTTTTTCCCCTTCTCAGTGCAGTATTTTGCATCAGTTTTATAGAACTTTAGCTGTCTGATTGTGAGCTGTTTCTCCAATTTTTCAAAGTAATTTTTTCTCCTATCCTGCCTTCAGTCTTGCAAGCTCTTCCAGAGTTGGGGCCAACTATATCTTTTATAAATACATTATTTCATCACCTAAGTCATTGGTGAAACTAGTTGATAGATCTGACCAGGCACCCCTGGGACTGATCTCTGTAAGTCCTCCTGGTCTGACAGCAAACCACTGATAACTAGTTTCAGAGTGCATACCTGTGACAAATATCGTACAGGATTCTTTCAAAAAACCCTATCCCTGCTACACATCAGGGTAGCCTGTATTGCTGGACCTGCTCTCCATTATTCTAGTTACTGTAGCAAAGAAAGTTGACTGACTGGATGTGATTTATTCTTGGCTTTCTCTTTGCTGGCTTTTTCTTATCACCTGATTATCTTTAAGTGATAACAAATTGATTATTTAATAATTTGCTCCACATTCATCGAGGAGATGGAAAGGTAATGGCTGAGGAATCAACATTTTCAAGAAGGTTTAGGGACACATGCTGATTTTTATCAGGGCACTGCTGACTTTGAGGGTAATTTAATAGAATAGACATTAAGTCTTCACCAGTAATTAAATCTTTACTAGTAAATTAAACAACACCAGGAAACGTTCCCAGAATACAAACTCAATCATCAGAATTAAGTGTCAGCACATCCCTGGCATGGTTTGGCTTAGTCCCACTAGGACTGTCCCTGACAACTTCCAGGCATGATTGGGAGTTATTGGAGGCAGAGGACCATTCCCAACAGGCTTTGCATGAGGTTACTCTGTTTCAGAGGTGAGGAGAGTTTAATAATATGGACGTGAGCCATTTGGTGCTAGTTTGTGGGATGTGTCTAGGAAAAAGTTCCTGGACACTCCTGATTTACTACCTCCGTAACACTTTTTGCCTCTCCATCTGCAAGATTCACTGTGCTTGGTAAGCACAAATGAATCAGTCCTCTGACAACAGGAAGCTGAGGCCAGACATCTCACTTTATAGATGTGAAGAGTGAGGCATTATCTGACCCAGTCTCTGCAGCAAGTAAGTAGCTGGGCTAGCACTGAATCCAGGGTCCTGACCTCTTATCCTTGGCTATACCATGGGGAGCAGTCCTTTTTCCCCCAAGCATGTCCTTCCCCAGCCTTTCAGGCAATGCCTCATGAGACAGGAGGGGACCTTCAGGGACCTTCTGAGAACAGGTTTCCCTAGTGTAGTGGGTGTCCAGTTCTAGCCCAGTGTCATATCTCCCCTCCCAGCCCTGCTGTACAAAATGCAGTTGGTCACTGGGATCACAGAAGGAAGGAAGTCACTGCCCCATGTTAAGGGAGAAGCCTGTCTCCAGGGGAAAGCTGAGGAGAAAGGAAGCAGGATGAGTCATCTTCTGTCCATACATTTGCACCTGTGAAGAGATGAGGGCAGCGAAGTATGGGTGATCACCAGGACAGTATGACTCCTAGCATGAAGGAATAAGCAGGAAATGTCACCAGGGGCAGAGGTTGTGTGTTTACCTCCTGGAGGAAGAAAAAAAATGAATGCAAGGGAGGCACACAACAAGCTGAGGGGTGCTGTGAGCTAGAACTGAGCTATGGAGCTCTGTTTTTCTCCCACTTCCCTCCTATAGGACCAACATATAAATTCCCTCCTTTCTTCTCAAACCCTGTAAGCAGGGATGAAATTGCATCTTTGTGACGATGACCAGGAGACACAAATTCCAGTGCAGATGTGTCTGTCCCTTGTGGGGACAATTGTAGAATTAAATGCCACCATGGAACAGAAGAGCCACAGAAAACACTGTCAGATTTCTATAGGCTGAAAAATGCTTCTGTAGGGTGGGGTGTTTTTTTTCCTCTGGGAACATAAATACAGAGAAGCCAATGGACTGCATCTTCAGTTTGTGTGCATCATGTTCTCTGCTCCCACCTTGACGGGCTCCACACAGATTCTGGGAACAGCTTGAGATGATAGAATTAATTAAATGAAATTAATCAAAACAACCTACCCAGAGACAAAACTGGCATCAGTGAAATGCAGAGTTGGACCAAGAAGGGATTCTGTAGCCAGGGCTAATGTCTGCCCTCATCAATAGGTTCTGTTTAGATGAAATCCTGTGTCCTACATGCCTCAATCAAACATGAGGAGCTCTGAGGAGCTGTGTGCTTCATGCAAGATTATGATTGTCCATACAGTGTAGTAATTGCAGTGGGAACAGATGGAGTCCTGCTTTTCAGAGAGCCAGGCACAGCATGTAATCATAGATCTCGCTTTGACGCTGCATGAAGCTGAACTCCAAATCATGCTGTGTTAGTGAGGAGGATGCGAGAGAACGGGAGCAATGGCTTTCAGAGATGTGATCTAAAAGGGATCCATGGGTCCAGTGCATGCATCCCACTCTGCAAACCTGAGAACAGGGGTACAGGGTTGCCCAAATTAATTTCTGAAAATTGGAGATTCCCCTCTGCTTTAGTCTCTGCCTGTTCCCCCGGGACATGTCAGGCCAAGTTTTCTTATGCTGGGTGCCAGTTTGGAGGCATTTTTTGGGGTCTGTCCCAGCCATTTATGTTCTTTGTTTTATGAAAGCATTGCTCTCCTCCCAAAAATATGCTGCATCACCTCAAGGGTCTAAGAAGCTGTGTGGGCATAGTTCCCATCTACTGAGCAAGTGTAAGAGCACATTTACAAGAAGAAATATCTCATTGAGTGTGAAGTGCTCAGATATATTGTGGGGATGAATCCCTTATAAATATCTGAGAACAGGGAGAGAGACCCAAGCAGCTTTATGAAGTGCTGTGTTATTGGGGCCACAACCCCATGGCTGAGTTTATTCTGCAGCCATCAGAGATGCATCCATCACAGAGACGGGTGGCATGGTGCAGAGGCAGTAGAGGGTCCTGCTGGTTGCCTGGGAGGTCATGAGTTGCTGTGTATTTCTAAACCAGGGCATGGCTGAGTGGAACAGCATGCCCTGCTTTTAACATTTGGCTTGTATCAGGGGAGGGAGATGTGGCAGTTGCAGTTCCCCAGGACGAGTTTGCTTCTGACCTGCATGTGGGGTCTTGGAGAGTCTCTTGAGGAGACCCCCTGGGCTTCCATGCCACTTCAAAATTGGATGACTGCCTTTATAGCCATGTTTTTAACTTGGAGTCCCTCAGCTATGTTCAGAAGAGCTTAAGACCTTTATTGGAGATTTATCCCCTTGAACAGGCTCCAGGGAGCAAGTAATTTTTTATTTGGCAAACGGGTTGCAGAGATTTAGGGTGGCAAGGTTGGTCCAGTAAGGCGAAGCTCACACACGCATCTCTGCCAGCATCAGAGGAAGCAACTGCGTTTCTGGTCCCATGCTGGGCGGCTGGTTTCTAGCTCAGTCATCTGGTGACCACAGTCTCCATTCCTGCCCCAGTCACCCTGTCTTCTGCTCTACCGTCTTTGCCTGACAGTTGTTAAGAGTTAATGAGCTGGCGTCTGATTATCTTGTTTCCATCTTGACTTTCCCCCTCAGTTTATGCGTGGCATTTCCCCATCTCCCAGTCCCAAGGGCATTAAGATCTCCAATTTTGGTTGATGGTGCTGTGAAAGGCATGAGGAAGCCTAACCCTATTTGCTGCTTGTCAAAAGCACCATATTCTTTATCCAGATCCCATGGTGGATTTGTCCTACAAGGTTCCAGATACTGTTAATGAAGTGCTAAAGGATTTTTTAGCCTTGATGACAAAGGTGGGAGAAGCCAGACCTGTGCCTCTTCCTACACCATCTCTTCTGCAAGCCTGTTGTGTGGCAGACCGGCTGCTGAGTGCCACGGGCAATCCAAACAGAGCTGTCACTCATTATGAGAGAGGACAGCCATGTAAATGTAATCCCTGGCTCAGGCCTCTTGCTGCAAAATCAGTCTGAGTCTGTCCCCATCTGCAAGGACAGTGAGGGACTTGCCCTCTAATGTGTCCTATGGTTCTCCGGATGGTGGGATGCTCTTTGAAAAGAAAATGCCTGGTATTTATGCTAAGCACTTCCCAGTCACCTTTCTGCTTCAGACCTGTGGGCAGGTCCCTGTGCTCCTAGGAGGAGGTGGCCAACCCTTTGCTTCTCACTTCCCCTGGGCAATGGGAGAGAGGCTTGTGAGGACAGGGGGTGCCTGGGGCTCCCTGAGCAGGGAGAAGAAAGGAGTTTGCTCCTACACTGTATGTCTGCAAGTGGGAGATGACAGCCCTCTTCATCCCTGCATGCTCTTGAGTTGTTTAGGTAGAAAGGGAGTGATTATATCCTTCCAGGACTCTGGTGAGCTCCAAGGAAACATACGTCTTGCTACCTCTGATCAAGGGGCTACTACTAGGGAGTCTGAAAATAGCATTATTTTTCCTGCTATCATTTCTGCTTCCTCAAATGGCTTTCTGGGTGATTGGTGGAGACAAATGCTCCAGACATGGGAAGCTGGCAAGGAATCTGAATGCCCCCAAGCCTGAGGTGGCCAAAGAGCTGAAATCAGACAGACATACACACACACATCATTAGCCGCTAGCCTGCATGTGAAATGAATTGAGATTTCCTGAGCTGGGATCCAGCTGGCTCCCTAACGAAGGCTTCCCTTCGTTCTTGCAAGCAGACAACAAAAACCAACCCAGATACACCCCCAGCTTCCCCAGGCATTTCTGTTATATAAGTAGTCCAGGTCTTGATCAGTGTTTCTTTGATTATCTCTCTGCGCCCACATAAGTATACTGTGTGTGCGTACACACAAAATCCATCTATTTATCCACCCCACAAACCATTTTGCTGGGAGACAGCATGGTCTCCTGAATTTTTTATGGCTCTGCTTAGGTTGGAAACAATCCAGGGGTCAAACACTGTGCTGTATCTCCAGTCACCTTGCCAGTCAGCACAGAGCATGGGTCTCTGATACTTTCTGTATCTCTGATCACCCACAGGGCACTAAATTACAGCTATTACACTGCAATTCGCTGTACAATTTTATTCTTTGATACACTACCTGCCTTTGTCTGTCTGCATAGCAGCGAGAGTGGTATGCATTATTTACCAGGCTAAGTACACTGCTGCTGCTAGTGTTGGGGAAAAAAAAAAAAAAAGATAAGAGAACTGGAACAGGCTTGAAATATAAAAAGATGTCACAAATACAGCTTCCTGGGAAAATGTTTTGTGGTTATATAAAACTTTCTGAGATTTTGCAGTCCATTTTGCCTCCCTGTGCAGGGGTGTGTCCATGGCCTCCCAAAGCTCTTCAGGAAAAACAGAGGTACTGGGGCAGATGGGGATTCCAGTCCAGCCAGTGCCCTGGCTTCAGAAGGACCCTATGGCAAGCACTGTGCCTGATGAGGAAGGAGAATTAAAGCCACATGGTGAGTAGAGCAGGATGCCGCTGCTCTCTTCATGGGGTATTCCAGGGCCTTAAATTAGTCTGCATTCCTTCTGTTTCAGCCAGAAATCCTTCTGAGCTTCAAGAAGCCATTCCTCTGTTACTTCAGTTGATATGTTCCAGCCTTTCTCCAGCTTCACCATGATTTGTGTTCCCTCCAGGTTGTCCCTTGAACCCTGGACCTACTGGGGCGGGGATCTGGGGACTAAAATCAGTTCTAGATTTCCATTTAATGCAGAGAAGATCAAAAAAGATCAGTCCTCTACTTTGGCACCCTGAGAAAGGCAGGCAATAACTGGACTTCGCTGTCATGTGTTGACTGCTGTGTCCTTTGGGCTTCCTTCCGGGGCAAGGGTCAGCCAGTGAGGCAGCTTTTGAAGAGTGCCTGGGCAGAGATGGCTGGGTGTTGCTGTCCCCAGTTGAGCTGCTGAGAGGCAGCTCCAAGCTTCTCCACAGTGTAGACAGCTGGTGGAGGTGCCAAGGCAGAGCCGACTGAATTCTGGCAGGAGGACAAGAGTGAGTGGCAGAGCCAAGGCCAGCCCAGAGATGGAGAGCCTGGGAGAAGCAGGCTTGCTGCTTCTGTCTGGTGAGAGGAGGTGGGATGTGCACAGTGACTGAATTGTTGCTTTCCTTCCTAAATGCCCTGTAGATGTTTCCTTCACTTCCCCCTCATCAGTGACAGCAGCAGCTGGACCAGCTTGCTGTGGCTCTGGTTTAGGCGCTACACAGAGCAATGGTCGGGCACTACCTTATCCATCAAGTTGTGAGTATGCTGGGTGCTAATCCTGAAGGGAGAGTGAAAGCAGCTGTGCACAACCTGTCTGTAGGCAGAGCTGAGTGGAGTCATGCACTCAGACCAGCCCCTGGTCTTTTATTTGTTGAGTATAAGCTGTAGCCAAAATGGTTTTAAATCTAGTCTGTGGTCAGGAAAATGTTTGCTCACTGGCTGAATGTCATAAGGCAAATGTAGAGGGGAGAGAGAGGTGGGGCGCTGATTATTGCAGAGCTGGTTGAAGTGGCATTGGCCTGTATTGCAGCAGTCAGTGCTCTGATTGTTTCCACTCTCCCCAGTGTTTGGGGGCCTTATTCACTTTCTCTCCATCTACTTTCCATCTGAGCTGGCCCCATTATTGCTCAGCAATACAAAGTAGATTGCAGGTTGCTTTCTCCATTCGGCCCCCAAAGCAGTCCTTACAGGAGATGGATTTCTGATTGAAATCGTCCCTGTCAATTACTGCTGGGATTCTTCCGACACAGCATGAAGACACTTCTTGTGAAATTACTAGCAAGAGAGGGCTGTGTTTCCATGAAGCTCAGGCTCCCAGTTCCTTCCTTTTCCTGGCAATGTGACACTGTCCCTATTTCAGAGGGGCTTTGCACCCCCTTTAGCTCTTGCAGGCCCCTGAAGTGGAACTGTCAGAGAAGACCATGGAGGAGTGCCCCCAGACCTCTCCCCTCGACAAGCAAGACTGTGGGCTGTGCCTCCCTAGACAAGCATCTTCCTGAAATCAGTGCTGAGAACTAAGTAGCTCTGCAGCTCTGGGTTAACCCCGAAGATTGTATTTCTGACACACAAAGCATCAACTGCCTTCTTGTCCCTTATGGGAAGCTGGGCTCAGGCCACTGGCTGTAGGCTGCACTGGGCAATGTTGCCCTTCGTTGGGCCTGAGCAGTCCTGACTGTGGGAGCAGGAATTGAACCCACACTTGGATGAAATGCTTACAGGGTCTCTGCCCTTGCTGAGAGCTGGTTCCCACTCTCACCTTACAGCTGGCCCCTCATCATTTCTTCAATGTTGACAGTATATTTTTTTTTGGCCCAGTCAAACTGTGTTCAAATATGGGAATCCCCTAGGAGGTCAGGTGAACCCGTGCTTACAGGTTAAACAGTCTAAAGACTGGATGAGGTCCTGTGTATAAGCAGTACTGGGGAGGTGCAGGATCATCCTTCTTGTTGCTGGTTCTGGAGGCTGCTCTGACAGAGCAATGTGTATACAGTCCAAGAGACTTTTTAACTCAGCTGAGAGGCAGTTCAGGCATAGTTTGATGTGTTCCTGCCTTGTTTCAAGGGTGGCACCATCAGAATGCTGGTGTGAAAGGGGAGTTCCCTTTGCTGCAAGGTTTTCCTTCTGTGGACAGCAGAGGCTGTGGCTGTGTGAAGCAAGGCTAATAGCCTTATTACCTTTCCCTCTCATCGTCTGGCTGATTAATGTAAAGAAGTTAAATATCAGCACCATTTTCTCCATTCTGTTTTTCACCTGACGTTCTCTACGTGTATCTCAGATCTGTGGAAAGATTTAAATGTCCAAAAGCTCATCTGTCTTTTGCAGCTATAGCAGTTGGAAAAGATGATTCTCCTGCCTCACATATTAGGGATAAAGCAGCTGCGCTGGTTGGGCTCATTCCTCTCCCAGGAACAATGTGACTGCACCATACGCCTCTGATGGCTCTGAACCTGGGGCAGCTTGCACATCTCCAAGTTGAGGCCAGGTACAGCTGGCTGTGCTGCTTCAGGCTGTGTCTCACAGCCATTGCCTTGGCTATGAGCGCAGCATTGGCAGGCAGTAGAGAGACTAGGGCATGGAAGGAAGCAGTAGGGGAAACAGTCTGCAGCACAAGGCATGCATTTTCTTTTCTAATTTGGGATTTGAACTGTGCATGGCACATGCAGGTGGGATTTGAATGCTTTCTGATGATTTTACAAAAGGCCTCTACTGTTCCCAGATTTCACAACCTGGAGAGAGAAGGAAATTAGACAAACTGCTAAGCTCCAACCTCCAATGGCCAGTCCTTGAAATGATATCAAGTGTATTGCTTCAGAGATGCTGTCAGGGTTTGGAAGAGGCTGGAGAAGTGCCATGAAACAGGAGAAGACATCTATAGGGGAAACAAATAGACAGAGCCATTTTGCATACCAGCTGCTGATAAGACTGACAAACATGGCTTGGCCATATTTTGCTCTCAGGTGGAGAGTACTCAGGTGTTTTCCACAAATGTTAATCTCTGCAGTTTATCTCAGAGGGGAGTTCTTTGTCTTGTTTGACATGCAAGCAGTGAACACCATGCTTTACTGATATCACTCACACTGGCAGATGGTCTTTTGAGGGCTTTACAGATAAACTGACCTGTGTATTACTGGAACATATTGAGACCTTGGCCTGGAGCACCAGTTTCTGATGTATTAAGGTTGCTGTAAATTCCTTTAAAGAAGGAGGACCCAGGTTGGGACTGGAGGCATTGAGTTAGGTCCCAGAGTGCTCCTGCCACTCTGCTCCTGTAAGGTGTGTTGCTTCCCATGTGGGGAAATTTGCAGATGGACGTTACTTGGTTCCTTCCCTGAAAATGCCATTCCCCTGCTTCACTCTTTGGTCTCTGGAAGTCTCTGTCAGCAGCGGAGCTTGCAGTGGATTAGAGACAAGGAGCCCAGGAAGGATCCCTGTTCTCCTGGGATTTCCCACATGCAGATCCATGGGAGTGCACCAAAGGCAGCACTTTCCTGTGCAGGCTGTCCCAACTTTCGGCAGCCCTGGAAGTTGAGAGCTTTGTCCCAGCACTCTGTGTCCAGTGATGCCCAACGTGTGGTCAAGAAAGAGATGGTGTGATGGAGAATCCAGCTCATTGCATCGCTAGCTCCATGTTGAGCCTGCCTGCTTTTCCCTGGCAGCCCTGACGGATTGTGGGGAGTAGCGGAGCATGTGAGCAAACTGATGTCAGGGTGAAACAGCAGCGCAGGGGGAGCAGTGGTTCTAAACTCCTTAGCTCTGTGCTTCCCTGACACAGGGGCAGAGGGACCCTGGGTAGCAGAGGGTGCTGCAGAGCCTAGCTGCAGGGGGACTCCCCAGCATCCAGCCCTGGGTGCATTGCCCTGGAAGAACCTGGGGCATGGCTAGGACCTACTGTGTCCTTGTCTCTGCTGAGGAAAATGCTTTTTTGCCAGCAGGCATATGTTTGGCATATGAAGGCAGCAGGTACACCAACTGAGGTAAGACCCACTTCATAAACTGTCTGCATTGAGGCAACACTCCTTCCAACTCCAAATGTGCTTAATGGGAGACCTGACTTTTAAATTAGCAAGAACAATTTTTTAAAGACTTTTCTTGCAGTCCCTGAGTGACTGCCAGCCCTGCAAGCAGCAGGGACCCAAAGCTGCCATTTGAAAGCCCTGACAACAGGGGACTGGCAACAGAAACACTCTGGATGAGCTACTTGGAGAAGTCCTTAGAGCCATTCAATTCAGAGACAGACATTAGCTAATTTCTGCCTCCCCTTGCCATTTATTTTTAGGAACCTGGAAGTAGACACCTCACCTCACCCCTTAGAAATGTCTTCTAGCTCTCCCTCTCCAGTCTCCATCTCCTGTCACCAGCATCCTAGGCACCTCGAGGGAAATGAACAGAAAAATTGTGCGTGGCAGATCTACAGGCCTTGGCAGACACCAGGAGCTAGTAGCAGTTCGGTTCAGAGGACAGCATCCCAAACGGTAGCGCTCCAGGAACACAGATGTGGGCAATACCTGCTACGAAAGCAAAATTTACTCGGCAGGATGGTATTTGCAGTTCAGGAGGAGCCAACACCTCATTAATTTTCTGCTGTGTGTGAAATATAGCTGTTAATGATATTTAGTCCTTCTTTTGCACCTTCCCTTTGAGGAGCTTGAAAGCATTTTGCAGACACTAATTAGTTATGGGTTGCAACTCCTTGGGAAACGCAGCAAAAGAATATTTGGTCTTTTATACCTGGGGAAACAGAGGCACAAGGACAATGTGTTTCCTACATGATGCCAGGAGATCACGAAGCAGCAGGCAAATAGGTTGGAGGCACTGGGTGGGGAAACAATGATCTATGTTTACTCAGAGCAGGCCAGTGTGGGAACACAGGCAGCACAGGGAGATCTGCAGCCATCTCCTGAGACAACTGTCCCAGAGTTTGCAAGAGCAGCTTGCAAGACTGTAGGAAATCCTGACCCTTACCATCTGCCTCTCTCAGCTTGAACTGCAATAGCTCTGGCTGCCCTTCTCTGGCACAAAACTGGAAGCAGAGATGAGTAAAACTGTTTTGTCCATTGAAAGACAGGCTGAACTGAGTACCTGCCTGAATACTTTGAAAGCTCCTCTGCTGAGGGTCAGAGTAGGAAGGAGGAGTGAGGAAGAGAAGAAACCCCTCTGTCACTGGGTGGCTGGTGCCTCTCTAGAATTACTTTGTGTAAGCTTTTATCTTCTTATCACAAGCTTGGGGCTTACCAACATGCCTCTATTTGGTGGGCTGCAAGCCCAGCACATTCATCAGTGGACAAACAACAGACAAATCCCCCCTGTCCTACCAGCAAAGACACCAAATGGAG
Organism: Athene cunicularia; assembly: GCF_003259725.1. Lineage (NCBI taxonomy): Eukaryota > Metazoa > Chordata > Aves > Strigiformes > Strigidae > Athene > Athene cunicularia. The sequence continues at coordinate 91,389,397 of NW_020799097.1, forward strand.
TGTTTTTAATTGGCACAGAGCTGGGAATAGGGATATGCTTTCCAGGTGACCAGGCACTGGTCTGTCTTTAGATGAGGCTTGATGTGTCTGAGATGGTTTTGTCTCCCTGCCTGTGCTTCAGCCTGGCCGTGAGAGGGACATGTGGATGGGAGGCAGGCAATGACTCTTTTGTGGTCACTATGAGAGTTGCTCTTTCAGAGCTTTACAGACACCATTGGTGATTTGTAGGCCGGACAGACTAATAGCTCATTCCATCTGCATAAAACAGGCTATAGGACTTCATGCTGGTCATTTGTATTGTGCCCAGAGGTAGGGACAGTCACACATGGTAGCCATCAAAGACTGCTCCCTCTGCTCATCTCCTCCAAGCTCTGTTCCTCGCTGCCAGCTGGAAGGATTTGTCCCTCCTGCAGAAATGTTCCTGGCATTCAATTTTTGGCTTCCTTGCCTCTGCAGTGACAGGCTCGTTGTTTCTCACCTGTCCTTTCACTAGGCACCACTTCCACAGGACCTGTTCGCCAAGGGCTCTGCTTCAGTAGTCACACTGTGACCTAGTGTAAGCCCTGCTGTGAAGGACAGTGGGGTTTTAGTCACAGGAGGGAGATGGGAAAATATTTACTTTACTTTTTTACAGTCTTATCTAGATTCAGTAAAGGAGACCTTTCATGCAAGGAAAAGGCTAATTGTCCTCTGCTTTATTCGGATGAGAAGAGATTCTCTTGGAAGAGTCTATTTTCTATTTAGAAAAATCTTTGTCACCTAATGTTATTAAGGCCTGGTGAATGCATGGCAGCTTCTGTGTGAAATGAGTTTGGCAAGCTTATTTCACATCCTAGGCTGTAGGTATAGGTGTCAGAAACCAGGAGTTTGTCTCTTGCCTGGTTGTGGTCAGGGAAGAATCCAGCAGCCTGTGGGACCTGGGGCCTTAAGAACTGGGGCCCAGATCCATTGCAAGGCAAGGTAAAGGAAGGGAAGGTTGCAATGTTCTTTCTCAGATTCTGTGGAGACAAATCACAGGCTTTCTAGAGGTTTCAACTGGCCACCTTTGTCTGGGACTACATGTGAGAGCCCAAGAAGAGACATTTCAAAGTCTGACAGGCTCAGTCTCTGGGCAATGAAACAGCATCATGCCTTTGCTACCCATTTTAGAATGATTGACTGACTAAGGGTTAATTGCTACTGAAAAGCATCCCCCAGGTAGCTCTTACCTTAATGTAGCAACAGCATGGCTGTAGTATCTTCCAATCCATTAGACCCTTATCTCAAGTTCTTTATTCATAATCTAAAATCCCTTTAATTCATGTTTTTGAAGAAGACGATCAACCCTCTTCTGACTTTATCCTACTTAGCTGTGTATATAATCACCTATAGTAATCCACAAAAGTGGTTCTCTTACCTTGATGCTTAGGTTATAAAAAAATCCACTTTATCCTCTGTAGGAAAAATATTTTTATCTCTTTCTTCCTTTTTCTTGAGACAGATTAATACTTCCCTGGGTTTATCACAACCCCCATGGGCACTGGACTATTCCCCATGCCTGGTATATACCATACTGGTTTTGGATGCCAAGTTCAACATCTCTTCCAATATTTTAATAGCACTCCATCACAAACAGCTGGTTTTGATTTGCTTTGCATTCTGCTTAGTTTCTTCCCATCTTTTTTTTTTTTTTTTTTTTTTTTTTTTTTTTTTTTTTTTTTTTCCGTCTAGTATCACATCATAGGTTTGATTTGTTCCCTGTGGGTGACCCTGTGATATGACTTGGTGTATCCCTCAACAACACCTGGGAGCAAGGGTTGTTGGGTTCGGTTGTGCTTGGTGCATGAGAGTGAACAAGCATCTGACACTTGCCTGGACCTTCAAAGACAAGTTGATTGGTACCTTCACCTAAAAGCATCTGGCCCCACAGAACCCTGGCTTAGGCACCTTGGCTTTCTGATAGGGAGAGAGAAGGTCACAGCTAACCCAGCCTTCCTTTGGGACTCATACATCCTCTTCAGCCTCTGCAATCCTCCCTGAGAGCATGAAGCAACGTCCAAAATACAGCCTCTCCATACACTGGCTTTCCACTGCTTACCTGTCCAATGCAAGAACCAGGAGCTCATCAAGCTGTGCTGAGAGCTAGAAGGTTCAAAGGAGGAAACATGTTCTTCACACATCGTGTAGCTAAACAGTAGAATTCATTGCCATGGGGTGTTGCACATACTTAAACTTTACTTATGTTCAAGGGGAAGTTGAACAAGTTCATGGAGAAGGAATCCAAATTGGTTTACAAATATACAGAAACCAAGGTAATTGGTTAGATGGGCCAGCATCAGGGTGTTTCTTATACTCCTCACCCCATGGGGGAAACGGCTTGAGCTCCAGTGGTGTACTAGGGGGGGGGTCAAGCCCAAACCTCACAGGAGCCACCAAGCTGAACAGCAGAGCAATAGGTCTTTTCCCAGTCCTTTTCCGGGGGCAGAGGTAGAAAGCACACTTGGGCTTGCCATGCCTTGGCTGTGCCTCTTACCTGCTGAGCTGAGCTATGGTGTTGCAGGGAAGGCAGCCACTGTTTTCCTTGGCTGTGTTTTTCGCGGTGACTGGCTCTGGAAGCACTCTCTGAAAAGGCCTAGCAGGGGGAAGGAGACAGGTGGAGGGTTGCCTGGCTGATGTGTTGCAATGCTCTTAGCTGCTCGTGGAGCAATAATTGTAGCTTGTAGGCTCTACAGGGATGTTTAAGGATCTGCATTTTGTGCTCACACATGCTGCTTAATTCACATGTTAATTTTTCAGTTCCAAATGGAGATGGTATTCAACCACCTGCTTCCTTGGAGTGTTGGGCTGCCTAGGTAATCTTAATTAAATGTTTTGCATTGCTGGGGTGGAAGATGGTCCACAAAGGCAAGAGCTGGTATGTGATCAGCCCTAGGCAGGGAAAGGTGGCCTTAGCATGAAGGTCTAGGAGTTCTGTTACAACTCTTCTCTTTGGTATAGATGGTGAACCACGTCCCTCTGCCACACTCTTCTTCTAGAAAGAAGGGATAATGCAACACAACTCACAGGGAACCATCAATGCTGATCTCAGTGAGCAGTGGTAAATGGAGGCTGAGCTCTTCTGAGAGCAGGTAAATAATGCAAAATGGCACAGAAACAAGTCCAGTCACCTCTGTAAATCCATTAGAGTTGTTAGCACCTAAGTATTTACTCTCCAGCTTCAGGTAACTGAAGTTATTTTTCAACTTCAGCTTTCCTATGAAAATGCTAAAGGTATGGGTGAGGTCAAGATGACTAGCTGAAAACTGGCCAGCTTTTCTGTAAAGGAGGGATACTTAGGTCAGATTTACAAGAGATAAAGCAACAGCCTCATCTGGCAGAAAGCAGGCTGAATCCTCCTTTCCTCCAGAGCCAGCAAGCTTCTTAGACCTTGGGAACCAGCAGATGGTCGAACAATGCAGAGATGGAAATGAAAAGCAATTAAAATCCCTTCTACGAGAACACTGGAATTATCATACAAGAGTGGCTCTGCTGTCCCTCAGCCTGATATCTGTCCTCTTTCTGTTCCCAGCACCAAGAGTTGCAGAGAGGGAGGTAGCAGCCAGTGTGGTGGGCATCCATAGACTGGAACAGAGCATATGCCCAGGAGACATCTCTCTCCCCTCCTAGTCAAGGAGCAGAGGTCCTACACTGGGCCAGGAGGAGTTAAAATCCCATCCAGAGAGATTTTATTCTGTCAAGTGTAATGGTAGATATTTTCATTATTCATATCAATGGCTTTTCCTGTTCTGAATGCTGCTAAGCCTCTGTCCTCAGTAAAATCCTGTGGCAGTGAACTTCATAGGTTAATTACTCATTGTGTAAAAATAGTCTCTCCTTTTATCTGTTCAAAATGCATTGCCTTTTGCTCTAATTGCATGTACTTTGTTCTGGTATTATTGGGCAGTCTATATGAGAGAACGATTTACTTCTGCCTGTCCATATGTTATTTTGTACTTATTTTTTCCATCCCTTGTATTCATCTTCTTTCTGTATTACCTTGCCTCAATCTCTCTATGTCTCCCCCTTCAGAAGGCTCTACTGGCTTCTTATTGTTTTTGCTATGCTCTCTGTTCCTACTCTGTCATTTTGGAGGCAGAGCTAGTCAAACCCAGAAGATGGGACTCACCCCTGTGAGTCCCCAGGCTTCAATCCCACAGACTCAGATAGGGCTGCACTTGGGTGACACAATGACAGAGCAAGGACAGGTCATTATCAGGTTTTTGTTCCTTGTATGTACCCAGATGCTGTGCTGACCTTAGCAACACATAGTCCAGATTGCATTGGTCTTATGGACACCCTTTGGGGTGCGATACCTGGAAAGGTGTGCTTCCTATACACGTTGCTTGCTGTACCCCACTCCTGTCTGTCAGAATCTTGCATCATCACGGCTGTGGTCCCCCAACACATTGCAAGGCAGGATTCCAAAATAAAGTCAGCTTCAAAGTCATGGCGGGTTTTTTTGGTTGAGTTTCATCTGGGTTTTTAAAATGCTTAGCAAATGCAGCTTCCAGCTTTCTTTTCTGTAATCATGTGGTTTGAAAATCTACAGGGAGAAAGGAAGCTGAGGTGCTCAGGAAATAGTGTTGCCTCCTGGAAGTGAGGATTTGAGACTGTCCCTTTTCCTATCCATTAAATAGCATAAGATTTACAGAAGAAAGGTGAAGATTGCTAACACAGGCTCAACTGGCTTTGCACAGTTTCCTTCAGGACTGATGAACACAGACACTCTTGTGTGATCTAAAGAGGTGGCAGAGGTACTCTTGTAATAGGGCTACATAAAGAGAGGAGGAGATTGCTAAAGTATTCTTGCCACTATGATCACTTATTAATTCTGTTACCCATATAGGTGCTGCTGTATTTGAAATCTCTCACCAAGTTGACCACTGATTGTATTTTAGCAGTTCTTTGAACCTGTTTTTGATCTTCAATAGCTGCTTACATTGTGCTTTTGGCTGCTTTGCTTTCAAATGGTGCCAGTCAGTGCGAGGAGTATGGATGGAGGCTTTTTGAAAATCCAAATAAACCACCTCACTTTTCCTTTATCTGCTGCTTTTTGAAAATCCAAATAAACCACCTCACTTTTCCTTTATCTGCTGCTTTGCTGACATGCACAAAGCATCCTAGTAGATGTGTGAGGCATGAATACTTTTGCTGAAGCAGTTTTGGTTTGTTCCTGTTATATCACCACTGTCATCTACATGTTTTATTCTTTGCACTTTAATTATCTTTTCAGCTAATTTGCCTAGTTCAGAGTAAGGCTCATTGGTCTGTAATTCCCAGGATCACCACTAATGCCAATTTTAAAGATAGATATGCTTTTACTGCCCTCTAATCCTCCTTCAATACAGTAGCTTATTTTAATGAAATATCATAAGCATTAGAAGACCTGGATAAACCACTGAGACTGTGTGCCTTCCTGATCTGTGGATGCATTACGTTGTTCCTGCATCTACTCTCTCAGCCTCTCAGTCCTCTGCAATCTCTTTTACATTTTGCTTGAAAAGAATGATTCTGGACTAGCCTCATCCTCTTACTCCTCTGTCCCCCAACTGTGTGCTGAAAGAGATGCTGAGGAGAAATCCCTTTATTTCCCTGCAGTGTCTTTCCTCACTCTAGCATTTTCTTTCAGCTCACTCTGGGCAGTGCTTTCTGCTCCTGGCAATGCCTTGAACAGAGATTTCCTAACTGTTCTGGTCCATGGATCGACAGCTGTGGTCACCCAGTGGTGGTACAGACCAGTACCCACCAGATGTAAGCCCTCAGATGGCCAGCATGCACTCCTTACTCCTCTACATCCCTAAGGAGGGCACGAAGGCTGTGGAGTGAAACTGCCTTTTTACAAAACTAATTTCTTCAAGGCTGAGCCTCTGCGATCACTTTTGTGGTGCTCTGCAAGATTTTTGGGGCCAGCCTTTCAACAGGTCAGCTGCTCTAGGGCAGCAGAACTGCTGCAGGCTGGTGCCAAGGCAGGACCTGCTTTTCAGACAGTGGGAGCAAAAGGAGGATAAAATGTGTGAAATCACTTTCTCTATCTGCAGACTGCTGCCATCTTGGTTCTTGCTTCCTTCAGTAGTGCTGAGTTCTCATGAGGTGAGGGGAAAAGCCCCAGAGAATAAAAGGTCTTTCAGGGTTTGAAGAATGTGGGATTTGGTGACTGACTCAGGTGGAGGGCTGAAAGGCTTGCTGGGGTTCTAAGTCAGGGCAAGGGCTGTGCTGTGTCTTTCCTGTTGGAGGTTCAAGGCTATCTGTGGTACATCCAAGCCCAGGTGCAGGAGGCTGAAGAAGTTTTGCATGGGCTACATCAGGGTCTAGCATAAGAGTTTGTTGTCCAGCTTTCCTCAGCACCACAAAGAGGGTGACACACATGCCAAGGGCCTTACAAATGACCTTATGGGTGAACAAAGCCTGGGGCAGATGTCTTAGTAAAACTGGATACTTTATGAGGTGTAAGAGGAGGCAGGTACACTGCCTTTTCCTTCACCTCCTCACATGATGAACTGTTCTTTTCAACTAGGATTGATTTATCTACATAAGAATGACATTTAAGGGCAATCTGTTCACATTTGGTACATAGCAATTTATAATCCATATCTGCACCTTGTTTAATCCCGCTGTTCTAAAGCAAGTCTCTTTATCATCAGCTGGAAGGCTCAGTAAGTGAAATGATACATCTTTGTTCATTAAAAACACAACTCCCCTTCTCTGTGATGAGTATGTAGCGTAAAACATTTTAGCATCCCATTTGGTTTTCATTTTCTCACGCTCGCTATCTGTCAAATGAGTCTTTTGCCTCTTAATATACTGATTTTGTATGTGTATGTATCTGCCTTTCAACAACCTTCTGCACTCCTGTAGGCTGCTATATCAGAAATCCAATGGTGACTTCTGAACGGTGACTCAGATGACCCGCAGCTGAATTTTCTCCTACCTTTCCCTAGTAATGTCACACCCAAGGACTTTAATATATGTGTCTGAGACCTCTTAGTATGACATTTAAAAATATAGTCTGTCTTGCTGGCACAAGGTAAGCTGTGGTGGCTGTTAACACATCTAAATCACACCATGATCATCAACAGTGTCATGTCTACCTAACTCTGCCTCCAAACCTATCTGGGAGATGGGGCAAACATGGTTTAATGCTGTTGTCTTCTATGCTCCACAGGAGGCAACCAGCTCATCCAGCTTGGATTGTCTAATGGTTAGGGGTGAGATGGATAAGGCACTGAATGTTTGGTACTGAGCAAGAACTCAGCACTCCCACTTCAACCAGCAGAGACAGACGAGGCAGCCAGCAGAGTCTGGAGGGCAGCATAGCTCCCCAGAGGGAAATGCCACACAGTGAGCCATGCAGCTCTGCAGGCTTCATTGGCAAAGGTGGGGTTTAGTTGCCAAAATACAGATGCCTTGTGCTGTCTGAGGACTCTCTCACTGGACCCACAGGCCCCCAGGGAGCAGCCCAGGGAGGTTGGGAGTCTGCAAGAGCCATCATACTAGAGTGGTGGATGTCTTAACTATGTGGGAAACGTTACCTTAAACTCTTATGCTGGGTTCAGCCTGATTTTGAGATGGGAAAATGATTATTAACATCAAGTATTAAGTGGTCATAGTCACTGACATAAAGACAGAAGGCACTGATACAATCTCAGGGTACAAAGTCATACAATGGTATCTGAACACCTTCACCCTGCTGCATGATGTCAAATTGCTTTGGATGTGGAGAGGAAAAGATTCAAAAAAATTGTAGAGAGCTGTCAAACTTAAAAATGAGAGTCCTTATGAATGCCATTAGAAATGCCCATTTTTGTAGGCACTGAACAAGCATCAGAATCTCTTTCTTTGCTCAACAGGATTTCTAGTACAGAGGGAGAAAAAAGCCATAAAATAAAGGCATGTTCTGATATCCCCAGCAGAGTGCCAGATACCTCTTTTATACCCATCCACCTAATGCCTGCACAGAGTCAGTGTCCTGAGGACATATACTGATGATAGAACTTCTGCAGAGCTGGATTATCACACAGATTCTTTCTGGACTTTCTTTCTGTGTGTGCATAGAAAATAATCTGGCAGCAACATGTAAGAAACCTGCCTGGGTAGCTAAGGGACAAATGAGGACAGTGTGTTTAATTTTAACTGTCGATGCTACATGCTGTCCTCATTTGTTCCTCAGCCAAGCTACTAGCATGTTTTTCTCTTAATTTGATCTGCTACTCCTAACCTACTTTATTTCTAGCACAACCTTTCACCACAACAGTTACCCATCTGCCAGCCAAACAACACTTCTTAATGCAGGGAATAAAGTAAAACACCTCTTTCTGTGCTGGAGTTCCTGAAAGCCCTAGACCAAACCTGTGAGTGATGCCTGTAGGAAAAGCAGTCCTGGTGCCACCTGGGAGAGTCTCTGAGCATCCTGCACCTGCCAGGCATGAGCCACCAAGGTCTGCTGCCTTCTCATTTCCATCCTGGCCCTTCTCAATTTGCTTTTTGGCTGGAGGCAGCTGTATTACACTATCAGCATGTTCTCTCTCTTTAGATGGCCAGCTGAGAGCATCAGGTACTAGACAGCTGAGTGATCACGTCAGGGTGGAAGCCAACTTCAAATGCTGGTTGTGGTCAGTTTGGAAAGCACGGGTAATTTGCATTTCCAGACTCCAAAAGACTTGTATGCAAATGACAAGCAGCTGGCATGGAGCTTTGATACATCCTTCAAACTGAGTAACATCCGATTAGAGATTAGCAAAGGTACTATCTCTAGTTAATAAGGGTGATAAATGTGCTCTAGGCATGTACATGGCCATGTCTGACCTCAGCAATATTTAAAGCTTTTGAGCACTCATGAAGGATGGACAAATTAGTAGAAGTAAATGGAAAAGGTCATACAATGAAACATGAGTTTTGCCCTGGGCAGATCATGGCAGAGCAATCTGATCTCTTTCTTTGAGAAGGCAGCTGATTTTCTAGACAGAAGAGATGTGGGAGATCTATTTATGCTTCAAATACATTTTTGATAGTATGCCACTGAGAAACCAGTGGAGCTGAAGTATTTGGGGATCAGTAGAGCTGTCAATTACTGTAAAAAACTGGCTCAAGAGGAGATGACAGTCGAGTGTGTTTCACAAGAGTGTACTGACCAGGCTTAAGGGTCTAGTGCTGTTTCTTAGGGATGAATCTCAGGACTGATGTAATGTTTTCATTAATGGAAATGTAGGTGTCCTCTGTTAGAATCTGATACTCACACAAAGATGGGAGACATCATCAGGACAGAAGAGGATCAGAATATCATGCAGCAGAAATTGGGTCACTTTGAAGACTGGAATAATAGAGAGGTAATAAATTCTGATACTACAAAATGCAGTGTCAGAAAGTCTGAGAAACTGCTTATGAAAAGCTCAGCTATGAGCTGGGTCCATGTCTTTGAAGCAGTCAGGAAGATAGAGATCCTGGGGGCGCTACCTGCATCATGTTGGCTGGCAAAAATTATGATTGGTTTCTCATCAGTGTGTACAAATACCTGAAGGGAAGGTTCAAAGAAGGCAGAGCCAGGCTATTTTCAGTGGTTCTCAGTGCCAGGACAAGAGGCAGTGGGCACAAACTGAAACACAGGAGGTTCTTGAACATCAGGAAACACTTTTTCACTGTGAGGGTGACCAAGCACTGGCACAGGCTGCCCAGAGAGGTGGTAGAGTCTCCATGCTTGGAGATACTCAAAACCATCTGGACACAGTCCAGAGCCCCTGGCTCTGGGTAGGCCTGCTTGAGCAAGGGGGCTGGACAAGATGACCTCCAGACATCCCTTCCAACCTCAACCTTTCTGTGGTTCTGTGTGAAAATGATACAGCCAGGAGAAAGGCAAATGCCAGTCCTCTCAAACAAGGTGTTTTCTGCAAAGAGTGGGAATTACTGCTGCCATCAGAAGGGCTGCTTATAAATAAAAGTAGGCTGGAAAATGCTTTGTAAGCATCAGAAAGCAGTGAGGTTCTGCAATAATTTATCAGCAGGTGTAATGGGGAGAAAAAGCTCCAGTGGGATTTAAGAAGGAGCTTTTCAACATGCAAGAGGAATATGGTCATTTGCTTGCCAGAGGGAGTAGGGTATTGGGCTCAGGTATTTCAATTGCAAGCCTGTATTTTTAAACTGTCAAGAAGGACAAATCCACCTTTTAGGGTATCTCTCCAAACCTGAAGCTTTGGAGAGGGTGCCTTGGCATCAGCAGGCCAATGTTATGCTTTATATTCTTTCCTTTTCTAGATCATAATTTTTAAGACCTTGCTGAAAGTTCACCTCTTCCTGTTGGCTTCCTAAATTGGGAAGAAGTACAGACATAGCAGACTTATAGTACAATCTCCCGTGCTTTTCTAGGTTGATATAAGTCTAGGTTTGGGAAATCAAATGTGTCACTATAATTGGCCTGGGCTGCCTCCCCGATGCTCCCTTCTCCCTGCCAGATTTGTGCAGCATTTCCTGTTATCGGAGGGTTATCTTTTCCCATCACATACCAAATATCTTTATCGGTGCTCTTTGGGAAAATTCTCCATTCAGCAGTTTCACACCTCTCGGCAACCTGCTAAGAAATGTAGCACTCTGATGGCATGAGCAGTGAGCTAAAGCCCCCTATTCTGCACATTTCACCAGGAAATGTTTGTATTCCCACTCTGAATTTTCCTGATCAGGCATGGGTAATGGTTGGACTGGGTGATCTACAAGGTCTTTTCCAAACTTGATGATTCTGTGATTCTGTGGCTCACACCCATTATGGGTTGCTCTGCTTCCACCTTTGCTCTCTGGGGTTGTCACTAGCCTGCCTTCACTTGGAGGTGACAGGACCTAGGGCAGAGGAGGGTCAGGGACATCTCTCTGAGCTGACTCCTGTGCAGGCTCTGCTGTCCCTCCTGCTTGCCGTGCCTCTGTATACGCCAGGCACGGACCTTGGCATGTGCCTTGCAGTACACCTCCTGAGCACCAGCCAGCTTGCTGGTGGACTCAGAGCATTACAGAGCTGAGGTTTCCAAGAGAGAAGCTGATTCCAGGCAGGCCTGGACATACCCACCCCAACCTCTGCCATGAACCCTAGGCCAGCCACTGCAGCCAAACTCTTATTGCTAGAATTTTATAAACACAGAAGAGAGAGAAGAAATTCAGGTACCTTCACCCAGGCAAGGATGTGATCAGTGCATCCTAGTGCCCAGCCCCACATTTGGGCAATGGTCACTGTTACATCTTATTTTGGGCTAATGGAAGAGCTGTGGCATAGAGTTAACCACAAACCAAAGGGAAAAAGAAAACACTGATGTATCTGTCAGCTGAGAAGGATAGTTTCTTTTTTTTTTTTTTTTTTCCTTAGTATGGAGGTGTATATTTTACTGACAGCTTCAGCTGTAAAAGAACAACAGAAAGATGTTTGTGCTAGGAGACAATAATCCGTGACACGCTGGGGATCTGTGCTACTCTGCTCTCTGCGTCATAGATAACAGCAATGTCACAGTGCATCTCCCTAGCCGAACAAAAACACCACCACAGCAGCCGCCCAGATGCTGCCGCTCAGAGTAATAATGCCATTGCACTCGCAAATATTACTCAGAGATAGTTTCCTTTCTGTGAATATGCTGCACGTGTTCAGCTTTCCCAGCTGTGGTACGTGGTCTGGTCAGCTGGCAAGGCAGTCTTAGAGAGGCTGAGACGTCAGCTTTTGGTTCAGCTTCCTAGTGCTGTTGGGAACACACAGAATCTGAAAAATGAGAAAGTGTCCTGTTTGCATCACTCCTGACACTAATAGCATTTTGTGGCTATGGCCCGAGTCCCAGCTGGCCAGGCTCACGCTGGGTGAGATGCAGCACCAGGGATCCTCCCTTGCAGCTGGTGCTCAGAGTGTTCTCTGTCCTTGCTTTTCTTTCTGTGGGTCCCCTGTCGAAGATGGGGACTGAAGCAGAGTGGGGCTCAGAGCTGCCAGCCCTCCCCGTGCACCACACGAGTGAAGAAGGAGCAACCGGCGAGCCTGGCAGTGTCTGCTGTCTGGAAAAGGCTGGAGGAGCTTTTGAGGTCTTGTGTTCCTGGGCTAACTTCTTTTCCTTAAGCAAGGGCTGACAGCCACATTTGTTGTGCTAGTCCTCCAGCCAGTTAACAGGGGATAATGAGTCCATTAGCAAATACTTTATTCACCTTCTGTTTCCCCCCACTGTTTCCAATATGCAAAGCTCACTCCTGGCTGTGTTGCTGGCTGACTTGTTCACAGTGCTCCCCTAATGCAAGCAAGTGACAGTGACAGGTAGAGGGTGACCCAGCAGATCCATCCAGTAATTTGTAATTCCTCCTGAGTGGACTGTAACTTGAACAGCCCTGGCCCAAGAAGCCTGTGAAGGCAGCCTGGCACCCAGCATGGAGTTGAGGGGGGTATTACTCAGGCGGAGTGATCCAGGTGCCTTCTCAGAAGATGGGTGTACAGCGGGGTCCTGACCATGTACTCAGCACTTCTCTGCAAGCTTATTGAATCCTAGACTGCCTAGGAGTGCACAAAAGCTTTCCAGATGAGAAAGACTCTCCAATCAGCCCGGGATGCTGCTGCATCTCCTAGTTTAGCCCCTAAGGGATTTAATTCGAGAACAAATTTTAACCAATGTGCCTCGAGGCTCCCTGGTGCCTGCTAGAGCAACACCAACTGCAGTGCCTGAGCTTCTCATGTGGAGGTGAATCATATTTCAATGGACCAGGTCTGGAGCTTGTCTGTGCCCTCACTTAGTCATAGCCCAAAGCCACTCCAGGCTTGCCCATTATCTGCACTGCAAACTCCAGCCTGAGCTGGGAGACTGCCCAGCATAGGCAACATAGGCAATAGGCTGCTATTATATGCTGGATAAATTGAGGCCAGACTCGGTCAAGCCTGGGTACAAGGAATGTCCCAAGCTTGGTACCTCCCACAGACATTGCAGGTGTTTTAAGCCTGAACTACCAGCAGCACTGTGGACAAAAACATGTGGATCACAAAACCCTAAGGGCCCATGACCCTTACAAACCTCTTCTTGCTTTTCTCACAGCATGTAATACAGACTGACTAAAGTGGTAGAAACTTCCCTGGGGATAGGTTATATCTTCAGGTTTCTTTCTGTCTCCCTTGGAAGAGTCCAGCACTGACCTGTGTCAGGGGCTGTTCACACTGAGCCCGTTGGTTCCTCTTCTTGTGGAAGCCAGCTGAGCTGCTGCTTCTTACGACTCAGGAGATTGTAGAGAATATTTCAAGACTCATTGCACCAAAGCCTCCCTCGCTTCAGGGCTTTGATACGCAAAATATGGAAACAAACCCGAGTTTCGCCTTTTCTAATTACTGCTCAGTGCTTGAGATGTGTCTCTCACATTTCTGGCTGCCATGTGAAGGTGGTGATGTGGAAAGCTGATGTATATTAAAAGAGCACTGATTTGGCTCCCTGTTGCTGCTGGCTCTGTTTCTCTCTGTAGAGCCTGCAGTACATCCTGAATTTCTGTAGATGTTGCTGCATGCCTGCAGTCTCCCAGCAAGGCTTTTCAGAGGGAAGCCCCTAAGTCCAGAACATCTGGAGAAAGCTGCACTTTCAGAGGGGCTTCTCTTTCCTCCCTGGGCTCCAGAAAGTGAAGATACAGGTGTGGAGGCTGATCTATGCTGTCTGACAGTGAGTCTTGAGGAATCAGCTAGCTGGGGTGGATTGGGATGGATGCCAAAAGGTCACTGTGGCTAAACCTGGTGGAGTTAAGAGTTTGTCAAAAATCATCACTGACCTCACATGCGGGCAGCATGTCCGTGTTGCATTGTCTGTGCCACTGGGTTCCTCAGAACTGGCCCCACACTGGTGGGTGGTGTCTGGTCTGAAAACATGGCTGTTCCTAAATGCCCTCATTCCATATTGGGGAATCAAAGGGTTTGCAGGTATTGTGCTCCCCAGTGTGTTCCAGAGCATCCCACAAGTCTAAGCCTGGCCTTCCTCAGCATTATGTTTACCCACCCTCTTGGGGCTACAGGAGCCCACTGACTCTGAAGCACGAGGTCTGGGGGCAGGAGGGATACCTTTTATAACCTTAAACTGTTGTGGCCTCTGCAAAGTAATCTGCAGAGTTACTCCCTGCTACAGGTCCTGCCCTAGTGATATTATTTGAAGCCAGGATTGATGTGACTGCTCTTGATTGAGGGCAGGTAGGCAGGAATCAGCTGGGACCTGGGAACCCAGAGTAAATCCCAGCAGATGGGAAATACTCCTTTGTGACAGATGCAAGACCTTAGAAGCAAGGAACCTTCAAAGACGATTATCCTGAGATGTGATCTGTGCCAGAAACACACAGAGTGACTGGAAAGTCTCCTGCATCAGTGCTCTCAATGCCATGTATCATTGGGCTCCTCAGTGCCATGGAATGGACAGAGTTGAGGCAGTGGGGGGGAGATGGAAAGGAGTGGGGCAACAGGCTGCAACTGGGGAGGGAGTCAGGCTGCTGCACAGCTGTTCTCCCTCCTAACACCTGCAGCAAACAATGCATGGGGTAATGGAGATGGCAGGACTCTGCCACCTTCTTTTTCTATGCTCCTCCCAAATAAGCCTACCTTGTTTAATTAATACAAGTCTCTAATCTTCAAACACAGGAGAAATTTCTCATGGGAGAAATTACTTACTCTGGTTTAAGAAACCAGACAAAGAAAATGATGATGAGTTTTAAAGAAACAGCCCTGACTGAAAAACACACAGCAGAGCTGGAACAGAGGACTGACATATTCATGATCCTGACCAGGATCTGCTGGGGCCGCTCTACACAAGATAGGCTTGGCATAAGTGTTTGGCATGTTTGTTTGTAGGTATTGTTTCTTTTCAACACTTGTGTCCTGAAATGAAGGGTATGGTGTTTTGGGGAAGCTGGCAAGTCACTGATTGTCACTGTCCTGGAGCAGGGACAAAGCTGTGAGCCCTGACGTGAGGCTGATGGTGCTCAGAATAATCAGAGGCAAGTGCAGTGGGGATGCTGTTATAAAACTATGGCCCTGTCCTAAAATGATGGTGGCCAAAAGTCTTAGCACTAAATGAAGTATCTGGTAAAGACTGGGACGGAGAGATTAGCCTTCTTCACCCTTATATCTGTGTCAAAACTGCTAAGCCTGACTGTCAGAGGGGGAGAATCATTATGTTGAAAAGGAGTGCCAATAGTTACAAGACTGAAGGAGTTGGTGGTGCCACCCACATCAAGCAGGGCATGGAAGAAATGCACACCTCTGCCCTCCTCCATGCAGTTGTCTCAGTCCTCTGCTCCCTGCCAATGGCATAAATCATGAATGTCCTGAAGAGTACAGCAGGGACCATGGGGCTATCAAAACTGGCTGCCCCAGAGGATGACCTGACTGATTTGATAAACTTGCCACTTCTACCTCAACAAAAATCCCAGAGCTGAGGGATTTTTGATTGTCCTGCTTGCCTGAGACTTGCAGGGATGTGTGGCTCCTGCAGAGACCAAAGTGAGCAGACCAGAGCTGATGGTGTGCACTGGAATGGCACCTGCTGTGGAGGAGGCACAACAGGGCATTCGTGCCCTGCAGGTGTACAGGTTCACATCCCATGCAGGTGTTCTGGATCCAGCAAATGCCCAACCGGCTTAGCATCTTAGCGGCTGATGTGTGTGAGGACAAATATGCAGCGCAGCTTCTCCAAAATACTCTACCAGCTCCCAGCACTCTGCAGCTCAGGGACTTTCTGACCAGAACAGCTTGGTTAAACCAGCAATATGTTTGTCTTCCTTGATTTTGGTCCACTGTCTTGAGTCCATGTTGATGTTGAGCATCCCCAACACCCTGTGGCAAGGAGTCCTGCAGCTTAACAAAATGTTGTATGAAGAGCCACCATTTCTTGTTTGCTTTGGACCAGCCTTTTTCTACATTCATTTGGTGCTCCCCTACCTAGTTCTGGTATCAGAAGAGACTGTAAATATCTCCAGCTTTGGCAAATGCACTGAAATCTGCCCAGCCCAACCTAGACCCTGGCAGGTATAAGGGCAGGCTTAGGCTACATTCAGCTTGCAGGCTGTGGATTGCTCTTTTAAGATTTTCAAATTATCTGGACTCGGATGTCACCCGCAGCTTCATCTTTAGCAAAGAGAGACCTCAACAGATACATCTGCTGTCATGTAATGCCAGAGCAGAATCAAGGCACAAGATGCTCAGGAGGTCCTTGCTCTGCAGACAGAGCTTGAAGCAGAGTTGGGTGAGACCCCAGCTGCACTGAGCTCCTGGTATCGCAGCCCCCCCCACTTCCATGAGCTCCCTGCCCAGCTGGCACTCAGAGAGCAGATATGATCCCTGTCTGGCTGTGCCACTCATGGGGCTTGAATACCTCACCCTAAACTGGGGATGAGGCAGAGATAAACCCATTCTCCCTTTCATGTGCATCAGGGGACAGATAAGGCAGTCAGCTGATGGGACTGTGCTGCTTTCTGAAGGGCTGTGGGTGGGTGGAAAGCACCCGTGCCCCATTCACTGAGCAACAGTGGCTCATCTCCTCCAGGGTCTTGTGTCCTTTCAGCATTAGCCCTGTGCACAAAAGGAAGCTGCTTTGCACGCCAGCATGAGCTAGCCGGGCCTTTGAGCAACACAATCACCCTTTTCACTGCTTTCAGCTGCCTTGCTCCCCTCTGCAACCTCACGAGGGGCTGGGACCAGAGCCTGGGGCACTAGAAGCCCAGAAATGAGGAGCCCTTGGCCAGGATATCTGCCACCCTGATTATATGAAGTGGTTGCTTGGCTCCTTTCAGATCAGCAGTTGTCCTTCCTACCAAGAGCTGCAGCACCATAACAGTAACACAGCTACTGTAGCAGCTGGGGGAGAAACCTCGGCCCCATGCAAGTGCATGGTTTCCAGGGGGGTCATCTCCTCTCCTCACTAGTTCCTCCCTGTGCTGGTACTCAGAGGGGAAGCAGGTGCTCAACAGCCCTGCCAAGCCTGATGCTTTGACCAGGCTACCCTCACATCAGTTTGGGTGCCAAGATCTGGCACCCATCTTTGGTAACGGTGCTCTGAGGTGCCCATTCACCCCTCAGGGACAGGGAATGTTGACCTGGCCCCTCTCCCTGGCCAGTTTGTGATGTGACAGCTCGGCTCAGGGAGCACTGATGCTCAGGACAACGGGTCATTCACCCCCTTCTTTCCTCTTCCCTGTCATGTATTTCAGGGCCTCCATTCACTCTGTCTGGTTATTCATCCCCCTGCCCTGACATGTCTTAGAAGTTGGCCCTCAATTTGGGTAACTCCCCAGATCACCTTTGCTTCAGAGGGGTGTGCTGGGGACTGAAGGGAGTGGGAGAGCCACCCTGGCAGGCATGGTTACCAGCAGCTGTCAGGCTGTGGGTTAGGCAAGTCTTGGGGGGGAAAAGCAGTAGAATTTGGTTTTGGTTTTGTTGGGTTTTGTGGGGGTTTTTTGTGGGTTGGTTTGTTTGTTTTGGGTGTGGTTTTGTTTTTCCAAAGAGTACCTTAGGACCTCTAAATCCTGCCTGGAAATCTGCTTTGTTGAAGGCCAGCCTTGCCTCCCAGAGTCTGCTCCCTTTATTTTCTTTGTGCTTCTGAGCAGTCTGCTCCTACACATGTTAAGAAGCACTTAGCAAGTGACTAAAACAAAGCCTCAGAAAAGGAATAACCTAAGGATTTAATAAACTGCAAACAAAATTATATAAAAAAATTTCCCAGGCAGTTGAGTTTTCAGTGATTAAGAAAATACAATTTCCTGTAATTAAATCTTAACAAGAAATGTTATTAAAAACACTCTGTCCCAGCTTTTGTAATAATTGCCCATTCCCCCAGAACAGTAAACAGAATTAGAGTCTGCAACACATACTGTAATCCATGTGTCATTTTGATCAAATTTGCCTTAATAACTTTATCTGGAGAGAAAAGTTGAATCACAGTGTCTGAAATAGAAACCCCTGCATGGCAAATACGACATGTGGCTGCTGCTAGTGCAAGGGACATTCAGGGTGGAGGGGGTACTGACACTGGCCAGAGGTGGGTGATACTGTCAGGGCTGTCCTGTCCTTGCAGGGGCTCCCTCCACGACTGCTGCTACACCCTAAGCCCTGGGGCTTAACAGGCTTGGTGTTCCCCTCCATGCTGTGGGGCATGTACCCTGCTCATAGCTCTACCCCTCAGCATCTCCCTCCGAAACGTCTTTGGTGCTTGTGCTCCCACCATGGTGGCGCAAACCTCCCTGCTGGGAAGCCCTGTTCCACAAAGGTCATTTGCCCATTGCCCGTGGTTTCAGCCCTTTCCCACACTGTCTCTTATGCCCAGTGAAGCACTCCTGGTGCTTATTTTCACAGTGTTCGACAGCACCGCTGCCACCTGCATTTTAAGACTGGTGCTGGGCTTTGTGCCAACACGTCACTGTTCCCCATTCCTTGGGTCTGGCTGCTGGGGGGGCTCTGATAGCATGACTGCCACAGCCTTGCCCATGGTGCACGACCCCCTTCCCTTTGCTTGCCCATGGCCACAGCCCACTGTGCTTTTTCTGCCCATGCCCTCTTCCAGCAGCAGCTCCCTCCTGCTGGCCCTTGGTTCTTCCGCTTTCAGGCTCCCTGGCACTCACCCAGCACTGGCTGACCCTGGCTGCGGGCAGAAGGTAGTTTTTTCTCCCTGCCTAGTTGCTCTCCCCAGCGTGGCTGGCAAGGTGGTGTGTATTTCTCCTCCAATCCCCTCTAAAACCTCCTCTTGAATACTGGGACTGGGAATGAAAGTCGAGCAGAGCACAGCATGGGGAGCACTGGCACATCCTTCCCGGGCAGTGGAGACTAACTAGGGTCTGTGTCATGCAGCTGACAATTTCTAGCCTAACCTGAAATCAGTCTGACAGTAGCTGGGCAGCCCACTCACCTGGGGGGTAATTTTTAAAGCCGGTAATTGGCTGTCATCGCTGTTGTGTCAGGCTACGCTACTCACCCTCTGGCAAAGCCTGGGAAACCGATGGGGAACCTGCTTGCACAGCGGATGAAAGTTT
Organism: Athene cunicularia; assembly: GCF_003259725.1. Lineage (NCBI taxonomy): Eukaryota > Metazoa > Chordata > Aves > Strigiformes > Strigidae > Athene > Athene cunicularia. Next base: position 91,408,390 of record NW_020799097.1, read on the forward strand.
CTCACATGTGCCAGGGCAGCCACAGGTAGCGATGGGATAGCGGCTGCACATGCTGGGCAGGGCTGTCCTGGATGCTCCTGCTCTGCATCTCGCAGCACTGGGGAAAAATAAAGCCACTGCTATGAACAGGAGCTGTTTGCAGCCAGTGTGAAAGGTGAAGGGAATGAAGGGAACTTCCTTTGCTGCAGGGAGTTGCTGGCAGATTTTTTTAGAAAGGGCAGACAGATGTGGAAAGTGATTGTCTGGTACCAAAGGGAAGGGTGTGGGCTTGGGTTCAGGGTGGTCTTGCTTCAGATGCTGTTCACAGCCACAGGTAGAGACAGGTTTCTCTTAGAAATGTTGCCCAAATGTGCTACAGGGCTGCAGAACCTCTGCCAACAGTGGCATGGTGCGGAGCAAAACCTGGATCCACTATCTGCAGGGACTTCTGACATTTCAGCAGTTACTTACATCCCCAGGTAGAAGTGAAAAGTAGAAACTGGGGAGATTTGAGGGGAGCTTTTCAACTACTATGCCATTTTCAGTCAAAGGGCCAACATCTGGACATGCTGTACAATTCTGTTCATTAAGACACTGCATTTTCTCGCCTAGCTTCATTGCCCCTTTGAGATGTAGTTTAAGAACCTGCTGTATTTGTTCTCTAGCGATCCAGCTTCCCTGCTAGATGTACCCCAACCCTTATGCCTCCTGTAACCCATGAAGGCTCTCCTTGTTTCATTGCAGGAGATATAGTCCAACTCAAGCAGAGAGGACTCAGCTTCTCAAGGAGAATTTGAATCCTGAACTATGAACCCCACAAGGCTCCATGCTTACAAGGAAGCATGAGTTCAAGCCAGAAAGACTTAATGAAGCAGTTGTACTCCATCTCCTGGACCTGTCAGTAAAGACCTGGCTGTGAGAAAAGAAGATCTTGCCAAGGTGATGCTGGCCAGCAGCATGGCAAATAGGAGGAAGATATAATAGATGGTGGGATGCCTCCATCTATCTATCTATCTATCTATCTATCTATCTATCTATCTATCTATCTATCACTCCAATCTCCCTTTTTCTACAGTTACACCTATCCATTCATCTCTCTCTAGCAGAGAAATACCCTATTACTCTGTTTGATGGTAGCATCTCCCTCTCTGAGTAGTGTTTCTGTAGGGGCAATCATCACAGTATCAAAGCATCACCTGCCTACACAACAAAAGGCTCAGAGAGTGCTCTGCACCTGTGAAATATGGTGATGAACCATTTTCTATCTCTGAAAACCTCCAAACACACAGCAGATGACATCTCTCCAAACAATGGCTTCTTGCGAAAACTAAGTTACTGGCTGTATGGGATCCAGCGATCCCGCTACCCTGAAAAAGTCATGCACTCCCTCTGGACTCAGTCCTGCATTATTTCAGGGAGGTGGCAGGGCAGACTCTGCAGCCCACATACTCCATCAATGCATTTTGCTGGCCAATTTCTTATCTGTCAGAGTCTAAAATGCCTGCTGCTTTCAGAGCGTTTGAACAAACTGCCAAATACTCACTCCGTGTCACACTGCTGGCATCTGTTGCTTGTTCTGGCAATAAACCAGTTTATACTGTCACGATCCAACTCAACGGTTCTCCTGAGTCTGTGCGGGATGGCTTGGGAAGGCAGTTTCCTTTTTGTAAGGTTTTTATTAAAAACAACATTGGAGAGAGGAGTTTCTGTGCTGAGATAGTGGAAGCAGTCAAGGGACTGTTTTTTTATAGCACATCATGCAGCTGGTATTTTATGTGTGTTCTTCCTGCAGGGGATGGCCTCAATTCTTCTCTTCCTTCCGCAGGTGTAAATGAGGATTCTTTTTAGTGGAGTTACCCTGCTGTGAAGCAGGTGTAAGCAAGAGGAAAATCAAGCCCCATCTAAAAAGAATTGGCAAAGATAAGGTCTTTGGGAGCATGTCGGAGATTGCTGCTTCAGTAGGTACTTGAGGAATATTCTCTGTCAACCCAGACAGTGGGGCTGTTGGCAATAGAAACCAAGTTTAAGTAAAAACTTCCTCGGGTATTTGGTGGAAAACAAGGCTACGGCAGGACTAGGCTTCAAATACCAGGACAGGCTCTGTGGGAATCCACGTATCTCTCAGGGGAGGGCTCGGTGCGACCAAGCAGCTCTGATGAGAAAACAGGGGATCCTGAGGCTGGTTTGAGTACAGATGGCATTTGAAAACAGGTAGCTCTGAACCTTCCAGCAAAGGAGAACTTATTTCAAAAGAACCAGTGTCACAAGTGAATCAGACATGCTGCTTTGAAACTGAGCTTCTCATGGCATCTCAGCACCTGAAATCTGCTGGGGGTTGAGTTGTTTCATGCTTGATGTGTCCACAGCAGCATTTTTGACAGTGAGCCCTCAGGCGTACAGAGGGGTGTTGCACTTGTCTGAAAGTTGGGGTCCAGGGGTCTGGGAAAAGTTTGGATCAAAGTCGGTGTGAGATCCCCTAAGCTGTTACCTGCTAGAAGTCCAGCTCAGTGGGATGAGATACGCCTGGTATTTCACCTTGTGCCTCTATCTTTTAGAAGTCTGACCTTATTGCCCACTGGGAAGAGAAGTGATTGGAAGCCCATCTATCTAGCTCCAGCCACAGGAGTACAAGGGTTTATCTGAACAAACGAAGGAGAAGGCATACAGCTGGGCCACAGGTAGTGCTCCAGGAAACCTCTGGATAGGTTATGAAAGCTGTAACGTTAACAGTGAAACCTCAGGTAGCACTTGTGAAGAAGGCAGCTACCATACCTTGTGCACACTGTGCCTTTGCTGAAGAAGCTTCACCTGTTGCCCTGGGCTACCACCCCCAGCATCCCTGCCATTATTAAATAGGACAGTGACCTTTTAGAAACATCCTAAAATCTTGCCCATCTAGTGAACCCATTCTTGGAGATCCACTGCTAGGAGATGTAAGTTGGACCAGAGTTGTGCTGATACAAAGCTGTAGCATCAGAGCTGTTTATCCATCAGGATACTGTCATTCTGATTTCTCCACTGAGGGTGTTTAACATTTTGGTCCTACCCAGCAGTGTACAGGCTTCCCACCTCACCTATTTCTCCTGGCCCGGCAAACAGCCAGTGCCTGAGCTCACTTGACTTGTACCTTACCTCCAAACTTCAGCATCCATTGCTCCTCCTTCTTCAAGGCAGCACAGTCCCCTCTCTCCTCCGCCTCCTCTGGAGAGGGAGCAACATGAACGTGATTAAAAGTATAAGGCTGGAAGGAAAGGTGACTTTTCTGTAGTGGCAGATACAACCAAGAAAACCTACAGAGATCATGTGTCTGGCTCAGTTTCATTAAGGTTTTTAGCTTTCAGCTGGTGACAGGTGTTGAGTTTAATCACTCAGGTAATGTTTTATATTCATAAAAAAAGGAGAAAAATACAAAGTGAGAGATTGTAAGCCATTTTCAGGAATTCCCCTCCCTTTGCATTACTGCAAAATTTTAATTATCTCACTCTGCACTTCGCAGTGATCTTTAGACGTTAAAACTGAGACCTTAAGCTAAGGATCATGCTCTAATTTGGCATTGCTGTTGCATGGGGATATAGCTCCGCTGGCACTTTTTGCAAACCTTGAATTCTCCTTCTAATCCTGCACTGGCTGTAGGGGTGGCAGAGTTCTCTGCTTTGGCTGTGGCTCTTTTGAACAACATCCACTGGATCCCTCCCTGTCACATTCTTCAAAGTGAGCATGCCCTGCAGATGTTTGCATGCAATTAGTAACCTTCCTGCCTGTAAGAGTCGGTCAGAAGATCAGCATTGTCTCCACATTGTCATCAGGGACATGGACAGTGAGGTACCTGACAACGGCCTGCTTGGCCTTGCTGATCCCTGGAGTGGAATGTGGTGCAATGGCTCCAGAAGGCAGAACTGTGTGGCACAGCGAGTGCTGTGCTCTTCTCCTGAGCACTGACCCATGTGGTGCAGGCAGTGCTGGGCTGTTCTTCGGTGCCTGAGCTGAGCAGTACAAAGAGTGCTGGGCTACCGTTAGATACCTGGGCCTAGACAGAGCTGTTAGAGATAATCACATGGCCACTGTCAAAAAAGATGGATCGCAACTGTTGCCATAACATCAATGAAGAAATCATGAACCTGATACGAACTTTGCTTCATTACAATACCAAAACACAACTCCTGGTGGAAGGCTACCTGACTCCAAGACTGACCACACCTTGGACGCTCCCCCCTGTGCATGTGCGATGGCCTCGCTCGAGAAGGGCGGAGACCCCTGAGGCGGAGGTGGAGCAAGGTGTGTTACTGCGCATAAAAGGATGACTTCTGGACAACGAAAATTGGAAGCTTCCCCACCAAGGACCACAACGATCGACGATGCAGCATCAGCTGGACCCGGGACTGTTAGGACGTCGTGAGATCAGCAGTGGTAGCTATAATCTCTCTCTCTCCTCTCTCTAAAACTGAACTTAACTTTTCTCCCTTCTTTCACCTGTCTCTAACTATTGCGTGCCGCTTCACGGGCAACACAATAAAGTTTCACTGTTTTATTACTGATATCCCCTTTGGTGTTGGTCACCTTAATTTTGCACTTTTGAGATCATAGCAAACAAACCATCACGAGTCCACCAAGTGGACCGTGACACTGCCCACCTAAATTTTTGTTATCAACCCTTCTTTCCCTTTGAAAACACCTCAAGAATGATCCTCCAGTGGCCTTTATCACCCATCAAAGCTTTGGAGATCCTGCAGAGTCAGGAGGAATGTGAAATTACCTGTTTTTCTCTAAGTGGATCCAATGCAGTGAAGATCTTAGGACTTTGAAGCTGAGGAACTCTTCACCAGAGGATGTTAAGCTGCCGAAGGGTGGCCTGGGCTGATGCACAGCTTGCAGACACACAAAACCGATGCATGTCCTTCTTCTCTGCCCTTCTAGGGAGCAAGTATGTTCCTGCAGAGGGGTGAGGAGAGCAGGCAGGTGCACAAGTATATAAAGTTGCTGCAGGTCAATGTTCCAGCACTTGTTTTCTGGAAGCCACAGGCAGACATTAAAGCACAAATGTGCCTGTCTGCTTCCATTCATTTGAATTTTGCCTGTCTGTTTTCTGAAGGCTTGAAAGGGCTCTAAGTTTGTACTGTGTTGTGCATGTTCAATAATGCATTTCCTGCTCACAATGTTTAAATTGTTATCTTCATTGTTATTTATTAAAACATCTCCAAGAATGTCTGGACATTCATGGCTCTGCATCTCAAGTGGTTCATTAAAACACCCACTTTCCCTGTCAGAAACTCCACTCTTGCATTATATTCTATCGCCACCACTGAGTGGGTGAGAGGCCCCATGTAAGACAGGATAAAATCTTTATCCCACTGCACATCCACAGGACTGAAGTGTCTGCACCATCTCTTGTGGATGGATGTGAGTGTTGACTTTCGGTTTTCCCTTCTTGGTTACATGTGAGCCAGTTCTTCCCTAGTGTCAACCCCTGTTAGCAGGGTGCTGAGCTGCAGCTGTCCTGCCCCTGCCTCCTCAGCATGGTTTAGGAATTTGTTGTGCCTTGATAACCCATCTACATGGCCCCTGGATTAGAGTTGGCTGATGCTGAGCTCAGAAGATGGGCAGGAAGAGCTGGCAGACAGAATCTGCACTGATACCTGCAATAATCATGATGAAAAGCTCATTTAAGAGCAAAGATAGGATTTGAAAAAACAGGGAAAGTATGCTATTTTCAGTCAGCAGTCCCCTCTGTTTGGCACTTGTGAGACCACATCTGGAGTACTGGGTCCAGTTTGGGGCTGTCTGGGTAGAGATATCAACAAACTGGAATGAGCCAATAGAAGGGACACTGAGATGGTTGGGGGCTGGACCACGTAGTATGTGAGAAGAGTCTGAAGAAACAAGGAGCTGTTTGCTGTCTTTGGTTTTCAAAAGAGCCATTGCAAATAGGGTGGAGCTAAGTTGTACTCACAGATGCACAGGAAAGGACGAGGGGCACAAATTGCTCCAAAAGAAATTCTGATCAGACATAAAGGAAAAAAGTATTCTCATGAGAGTGGTCAAGCACTGGAATGGGTGTCCGGAGAGTCTGTTTGGTGTCCATCCTGGAGGTATTCACAGGAGACTGGACTGGCTGACTTTCAGAGGTCTTCACCCTGAATTCTTACCTGGTGATAGCTGTCTTGACTCTGCTGCTAATGTTTCATAGCCAGCCCTCATAATGGTCCCTTTCTTGATCTGCAGACAGAGCTTACTCTTCAAGCTGTATCTTTTGCCTCCTGCCACCCTTACACAAAACAAAAATGGCCAAGGAAGACATTTCTTCCTTCCTGGTGCCCAGACCTGCTGGCAGGCTTCCCTGCCTAAATTTTGGTCTCCCAAATGCAGACCTCACCTTACTGTATTGCAGGTAAGACCTCCCTCGCCCCAGATAGGTGTTCCAGAAGGAGCTTTGCAGGTCTGGGAATCAGGTCGCAGAGTTCCCCAAAAATGTCTAGAGGAACACCAGTGCCATCAAATATTGGCTTGTTCCCTCTATCCTCCAATTCAAGAATAAACAGTGTCAAGTAAAGCTAGGGGGAGCTGGGATTGAAAGAAGCAAAATGAGAGTCTCTTCCCAAAAGAGGTAATTACTCTGCCTCACTCTTTGCTGCAGGATGTTATGCTAAAGTTTCCATTAAGTCCAAAAGAGGAAAACCCATGGGTAGTTACTAAGCACAAAGAAACTGCCTCTGTTTCAGTAAGTGTCTGTGTTGAAAACAAGTGGAGAGGAAAGGAATTAAGAGCAAGTTTTGTATATGCCTGCTCTACTCTGCTGTAGCCACTGTCAGGAACAGAACCATGGGATCCTGTGGGATCCTGTACAGATGTTCTTGTGGAGGGAATGGTATCTGCCTCACCATAAAACTCATCCCCTTGCAAAATGGCTAACAAAAGACCTACTAACCTTCTTCTGTCAGGCAATTAGCTAAGATAACGAGCAGTCTGGGTTTCTGTGTTTCCTGGGAGAGCGTGCCACTTGCGTTCCTAGGCAGCTGTGCAGCCTCTTGCTCCTACCTGGTCAGCAGACATTTCTGAGGAAAGTGACATTTGACTATATCTGTGCAAATAAGCACTGCTTTGGTTTGCTAAAGAAGCAGCAGCATTAAAAAAACAAAAAAAACAAAACAAAAAAAACCCCAAAACAAACCACAACTGGGGGTCATTGTGAAATTCATTATTTTTCAGTTTCCTGATGAAATGAAAAGCAGAAAAATCATCTTGTGTTGAGTAAATGACTCAGTTTGAAAGCAAATGTTCTGCTTAGGGATCTAGAAAAAAAGGTCTAATGGGCTATTAGAAATCTGTAAAAATAAATGACTATTTCAACAAGAAAATCTGGAAAAGCTAATTTGGAAAATGTTGAAATGGAGCCTTTGAACTTCTGTTATCTTCCCCTGAGTTGAAATAATTTGCTGATTTTTGCAGTGATCCATGACTTGGCTTGGTCAACCCAGAAATGTATCTTTCAGTGAGAAATAGTGACCCTGAAAACTGGCTCCTTCTCCTGCTCAGGATCACCCCTAAAATATACTCCTGCTCCTGCCACACTGATTTTCAGTTGCTGTATCTGCACTGCTGTCCTTGTCACTAACCAGCATATGCCTGAGACACTGCTTCCCTGGTGAAGGTCTTCTGAAAAACAAAGCTGTCTCAGGGTTGTCTGCCTCATTTCAGCCTTCTCCTCCTCAAGGGTCTTTCTCACTTTGCTTCTGAAGTGACTGGGTGGCTTTTAGATATGCTTTCAGCTGTCCGGCGCACAGCACTTGCCACCATCCGTGTCTTGCTGCCTGGCATGGAAAGGGGCACAGCAAAAAAGCAAAAGCAGCAAGGGTTGCAAGAGCTTTGTGGACGCCTGTGTTGTATAGGAGGAATTACGGCATGTGCCTCATCTGGCCAGAGGTCCTAGGTTCCCATGGTGCATGCAGGCCCCCAGAATAGCTCCACATAGGCAGGCTCAGCTGTTTTAAGAGAGGACAGCATGGATGGTGAGCATTTGTTTTTAATCTTGCAGTGCTAGATGGCTGTGACGAGCAGTGAGGTGCTGTGGATTTGGAGGTTCACCCAACAGTGGCACATTTCAAGCACAGGTGAGTGCGCTGGGTACATCTGTGCCATCATGGTAGATTTAGGGCTTAACTCTGCACACCAGCTCAAATTCCCTGGTTGCCTGCACTGTGAGTTCTGCACCTTACACTTGAAGTCTGCATGCAGACGGCGTGGACACTGCCACCATGAGCCTGTGATGGGGTGGAGGTGGGCCCTGCTCATTGGGTATGGGGAGATGAGCCAGCACAGAGTGAGATTTTGCATGCTCTGCTAAAGATAGATCGTGTGTCCTTGGGAAAGTAATTTCCTCCACCTGTGTCTCGGCATCATCTCCTGTGAATGGAGCGCAGGGAGGGTAACTTGTTTCCCCAGGGGCAGTGAGACTGAATTTGATAGCATCTGCCAGGAGCACAGCAGTGTTTGCAAGGAAGGCTCTAGGGAGGGCAGGGTGGTGATTAGTCACATGTAAACACACCCTGCCCCATACTTGTAGGGATCTAGGCACTCTCTAAACCAGGTTCCAGGCAAGTAAAAAGGGTCCCTTCTCTCAGCTGCTCTTCCTCTCAGCCTCCTCTCGTCTCCCAGAGCTGAATGCAAAATTAACACATTTATCACACACTGCCTGAAAAAAAAAAAGAGAGAGATCAATTTAGAACAGGCTGTATTTGCAAACATCTGAGCCCAAAATAATGCAAACAAACAGTTGCATGACAACTCTGCTGTTGCTTTTCATCCAAAGCCCTTCGCTAGGGTGGATTGTGCTGCCTCCTTGCCTTGCTTTTCATTGTCCTCTGGCAGGTGATGCAAAACACATCCACACAAGTCTCCAGTCATTCCAGCAAAAGCTTTTTAAGAGGCACCAAATAGGATCTCGGCCAATGACCCACGGACATCCCTGGATGCCTGTCACGTCCCGCTCCGACGAGGGGGACAAGTGACTCAGATTCGCAAATCCCCAATTGGAGCGGACAACAAGTCTCCAAGTTCAAGCATTTATTAACTACCTACAATGCACTAATTGAACACATGATAATTGGCTAAGTACAGAGCAAGCTGTGGCGAGCAATACAATATGGTTTGCATTTCTTAATAGAAAAAGGAAAAGAGGGAGATGATAGAGGGAATGGGGGAATACAGATCACCGGTCTGGGTTCCTGCGCTGATCCTGCCGGCAAGGATTCCAGGAGGCAGCCATCTTCTTTGCTGGCATCCGTCTTCTTTGCTTCACTGCTCTCTCCAGACGGCCGGGGAGGGGGCAGGGAGAGGGGCAGAGAGAGAGCCAGCCCTTTCTTCTCCCCTTTGATTTATACCCACTTTCCTTGGGTCCGTCCCCTAGGTCAACCCACAGACCTACGTATCCCATGTACGGGGAGGGCTAAGGTGTTCCATGGGATGATGTCACTAGCATGATCATGACAGCCCTCGTTAGCATATTGAGGGGTGTCAACTTTAATATGCATTTCGTGGATAATGAAGCAAAGTTCATTCACCGGACACATGGCCCTTGAAATCTGCCCAGGTGCCCCAGAGGAGAGCCGTCCTGTCTCCACAGGGCTCTCTCCCCCAGATACATCGGGCAGCCTTATCAGCTTCGGCCTCCACAGAAAGCACCCTGTGACTCATGGTTTTGTCTTGCGAGTATTTGAGGCATATTTTCAATCAGCCTCAACTTTTGCTTTTCCAGGCTGTTTGTCTTAGTTTTTCACAGGTCTGGTTTCTAGGCTCTCACAATGCCCTGGTGCCCTTGCCTGATGTGTGGTTCTTCCCATGGTGTTGGGAGTGGCTGGGAGAGACACTTTCTCTCCTGTAGGAAAAAGCAGAACCTGTTTTTACCCACATTTCCTAATATCAATCAGAAAAAGCAGTAGCCCTGGAGGTGAAGCATGTACAGTGCAACAGGAACAAGCTCCTCTTCCAAAATGGTATTGCCAGTGCATCCAGCCATAGTCCTCCAGAAGTTCTGGTGGGGATGAGGAGCAACCTGAGCTGCCACGACCCTCAGAGTTCTGAGACGATGCTGTCAAAAGGCTCTGCTTCCCATTTTATATTCTGGCAGGGTTTGTTTGTCTGTGGTGGTGGTCTGCCCCATGGGGCTGAGGCCCTGTGAGATGCCTCCAGTGGAAGAGACTACTTGTATGGAGATCTCGAGGGATCTGAGCCTGTGCAACAGAAGGCAATGCCTTAGAAGGGGAGGAGACCTGTGAGGTGACTTGGTGGGCAGTCTGTTAGACCTAGTTCCCTGCTGTAACTGACACATGAAGAGACCTGACAGGGGAAGGGTCACTCTCAGGCAGGTTATTTGTACAAGCAGGAATAGATGTTAAGGTGCAGAGGCAAGCAGCCAGAGCTGTTTATTTTTAATCTATGCCAAGCCTTCAGAGACAACTCCCTTCGCCATGCTTCTTTCTCAGTTCTCCCTCTGTCCCACCCTCCCTCTTGTCACTGTCACAGGCTCACAAGGATGATGGATGAAAGGCCTTAAAAGCAGCTGGTTTCACATTTCATCATTGTCATATAACTCGCTTTCCTCTTTGCCTGAAAATGCTCCTGCTGCCAGAAATGCCCTTGGCATCCCAAGCTGTGCTTTTCCCTTACTAGCGCCCAGCCAAGGATGGCCCGTTTGAGTCAGATGCCTCTGTATTTTTGCAGAGCCCTCAGACGCTTTGAGAAGAGAGATTCATCAGTCTTCTGCTTCTGTCAGCTGGAGATGACAGTGTTGACTTTCATTGTGGGATGAAGGGGTGATCTGAGCATGGCAAGGACATTCATGCAGAGGTGACCAAATGGCTCTGATGAGAGAGGGACGGGAGCTGGGCTGGGAGAGCCTGGTGACCCAGGGACATGTGGGAACACCTTTGGGACCTCTGTGTGCTTGTGCAGCTCAGCCTCCTGCTCGCTGCATGCTGGGTGGCTCTGCTCTGCTCATGGGGAGGGGTTGCAGCTGTGCTTCTGGTGCAAAAGGCAGGAAGGTGACTCCTTTGGGGGTTGGCAGTGGGTGTCTAGGGTCCCCTGTGGCACCAAAGAGGGTTCCTACCAGGGGCAGCAGCACCCTTGATATGGGGGGCAGAGGAAACAAGTCCCACCAGCACTGCAGCGCTGACACTCCTAATGCCCATGGATAATTACCCCATGTCTCCCTGTCACCTCTGTGTGCCCAGGCATGGCTGGATCTTGCCCTGTGTCCCCCCATGCTGGCAGGCTCAGTTCCAAGCCGTGCCTCCCAGACAAGCCCAGATCCTCAGGAGGGATCTGGGCAGGGACTAGTTAGAAAATATTTCCACTGTTGCTTCTTAAGTTTCCTGTGTTTGCAGTGCAAGCAGGTGAAAAGCTGGGTTGCAACCCCCCTCTCAGTCAGCTGTGATTGAATGCCTAAGGAGGGGAGGGGAGGAAAACGAGGAGAAGAAAAGAAATGATTGAATAAAAAAACCCCTAAAGTAAAATAAGAATCAGTGTGAAGCAACAGAAGACATTGTAAATCAAATCCTGGGAAAGGAGGCAGAGAGCAAACACTTCAGCCAGGTCTGAGCCACCACCAGTTATTTATTCAGATAACATATTATTAGTGAGGAGAGACACTCACATCTGATATATATCTCCCAGTTCCAGAAAAATATGAAAAGGCAGCTGGCTCTGCTCCTATCAGAACCATTCCAGATGTTTTCAGCTGGTGTCAGACATGCTGCTTGGTATGACAAAGCAAAGGGAATAAAAAGAGAGAAAGATGGGAAAAGAAATGTCATCATCTTATTTTTAAAACACAAAAGGAAAAAAAATCATGGCTTCCCATATTAAATGTTTCCCCTGGCAGCCTGTCATGTAGTTGTCATTAATAGCTGAAACAGCAAGGGAGATAGCAGAACACAGGGCTCCTATTTACCATTGTTAATCAAGCACTAATTGGTAGTTTAGACATTCTTAAATTATTGTGGGGAACATTTCAAAAGTGTCAGGAGCCCAAAATCCATTCTCAGAAGTGCTTCCCAAATCTGATTTCAATGTCTGAGTCATTTAGATGCTTTTGAAAATTTTTACCTGAACGGTCACAGCTGAGATTGGAACATAAATTTTGGTGCCAGGCGCTGCAGCACGGAGCTGCAGCCGTGCCCCAAAGGCTTTGATGGACGTGATGGAAGGTGCAGGAGGAAGCGTAGTCACCGTGTTCTACAGCTGGGGAATGAAGTTATGCGGGGATTATGAGTAGTGCCTATATTGCTTTATTAGATAATTCTGGAAACAACCCAGACTGGTGTGTGTCCAAATGCTAGCTGTGAGCATGCCACCCCACCAGCCCTTGCAGCATGTCTCCCGAGTGGTGCTTGCTGATGCCCCCTGGCACCTCCAGGCTCTGGCCGGGCCACAGCTGTTCATTTTGTGATTTGGAGATTAACCAGCCCTGCTGTGAACCCGTGGGGGTTCTCAGGTGATGAGCAGGGAAGGTGTTGAGCAAGGTAATGCCTTACCTGCTGAGATTGGCTAGTCTGTGGTTAACACTGTCTGTGGAGAGGGGAGGATGGAAGCTGCTACTAGACCATGCTTTCTGCCTTTTGTCAGGAGAAAGAAGGAGTAAGCTGCAAAAGGAGCATTGAAGATAAACACAATCAGTACTGAGGAGAGGCAAACATGGAGCTGGGATGCAGCTGGAGACAGTTACCATAGTTACTCCCCATCCCTGCAAGGAGGGGGGCTCAGGCAGCTGCCCACTGCTTTGGCAGGCAGAACAGAGGTATCCCCAGAGCTCTTGGGGTGCTGCTGGCAGTGGGAGGCAACTTGTGGCAGGGAACATCAGTCTGCTCGCCCTGGGCTTAACCCCTTACTTCTGCTGACCTAGGCAAGGAAAATGTCCCTGCCACCCTAAAGCTATCGGCCTTGAGGGTGATGGGGCACAGTTGGGCAAGCAGGACCAGGGGGTTTTGTTAAGGGATGGGCAAAGCTGCAAAGAGCATCAAGAGGTTGGTTGCAGACTTAACTGGGCTGCTTGTGGTGTAGATGTGGGCCTGGGAAGCTGAAGGGAAAAGAGGGCTTTCCTTGAGATTCCTGGTTTGAAATCAGGTCAGGATTTCCAGGGTAGTTGGCATCTCCTAGTCCAGCTGGGGAACTGAGCTTAGATCTCTTTAGGGCCACTGGAATAGGTGTATGGAGGATCCTGTAGACTGTTCACCCATCTTGATTATGCAGATTGTCTCTCTGATTTTGGGGTCCCTAGTGCCAAAGAAAATAGCTGAACACTGGGCCATCAGTGGAATGACACAGAGCACACTTTGCCTGCACTCAGGATGAGCCTGAGCCCCAGAAAAGCCATCTGCAAACTTGAGCCGTGCCACTAGATGACTATGGAGAAAGGGGCAGTAGCTTTTCAGCAAGTCACAGTTTTCAGGTCACATCAGCTGATGTGCGGTGACACCCTGGCCACTGACTCACTTTTCTTCTCAGAAAGAGTGAGAAGGAAAGAGACATTTACATATAATAGAGAGATAAGCAGCCTACTAAATGAACCACAAGGCCCTGGAAGTTTTCTATTCAGTTCTAGCCCACCAACAGCCACCAGCAGCACGCTGGCTTGGGGCTTGCCTCCTGATGGGCAGCCCCAGCATCAGCCAGATCTACTCACACCAGCTGCTGGCAGTACCACCGCTGCTTCCCTTGGGTGCAGAGCTCACCTCTGGCTGTGATGTGCTGAGTGCCTCAGGACAACAGGGCTGTGTTGAATCACACACAGAATCACAGAATCGTTCAGGTTGGAAAAGACCCTTGGGATCATGGAGTCCAACATCCTACTCTATAAAGTTCTCCCCTACACCATATCCCCCAGCATCTCATCTAAAAGACGCTTAAACACATCCAGGGATGGTGACTCCACCCTCTCCCTGGGCAGCCTATTCCACTGTCTGACAACTCTTTCTGTGAAACTTTTTTTCCTAATGTCCAGTCTAAACCTCCCCTGTTGGAGTTCACTAATTACCTGTGAGAAGAGACCAGCACCAACCTCTCTACAATGTCCTTTCAGGTAGCTATAGAGAGTGATGAGGTCTCCCCTCAGCCTTCTCTTCCTCAAGCTAAACAGTCCCAGCTCAAAGTCAGAACGTTTGCAGAGGCAGAGATCTGATGCAGGGGTGGCCAGAGAAGCTGTCAGATGGGCATGGTGCCAGGCAGCCCCATCCCCCGGGAGGGGGGGCCTCAGCCTGGCACGTGGGATCCCAGGGCTCAGCACCTTCCTAAGGCTGTAGCTGAGAGCCAGGTATTGACTGGTTGGGACCGTAACCATGGCAGCAGCAGCTTCTGCATTGCAACATGGCTTGGGGACACTAGAAAAAAAAGAAAAAGGACCAAAAAAAGAAGGAAAAAAATTAGAAATTCTAATAATTATATAAGCTTGTTGGCAGATCAGGTTTGCTGAATGCCTTTCACCTAGGCAGGGCCCACCCCTGGGCAACAGCTGAAGATGTGATTTCTAGAGGAAGCCAAGCATGTGCTCTGGGAAATCAGGTTGTGAATGTTCAGCTGGAGCCGGGGAAGGAGCTCCGCTGGCTCCTATGCTCCTGCAAGTTCTCATTACACTAATAGGGAGCATGGGGCAGACACATGGGTGCTGGCACCCTTGCTGTGCGCTTAATAAAGTGCCTGAAGCTCCTTTACGTATTTTTATTAAAAAAGTGTCAGTGCCTCAGCAAAAGGCGGGTGGAGGATGACTAAATTGCTGTTAAGCTACATGTTGAGACATGAAATCAAGCGGAGCGCTACATTTTTAAATTAGTTTTTGACAGTCCTTTCCCCAGCATCTCACCAGGCTGCAGCTCCAGGGAGGATGTGTCCCCTCCCTCTCCTGTCCCCACTGCAGCCCCCTCAGCTGGGATCCACAGTGCCAGTTTCTCCTGTTGTGGAGATGGGACCGCTGTGCTACCTGAGGTCCTGGAGCTTTAGGTACAGGGTAAGAGCGGGGGAAAGCATGGTGGGTACCATCAACCTGTGTGGAGGCTCCTCTGGGCTTCACCAGCTCATGTGGGTGCAGAAGCTGCTGTGTGAGTGACCTGTGCCTACTTCATCCCAACACGTGGCTCATGCTGGGGTGATGGGCTCTCTCTGGGACTGTCTCTCCCAGGGGCTGGGTGTGATGACCATGCCAGACTCTTGCTTGACCTAAGTGGCTCAGTGACAATAGCGCCTTGTGGTTCTCAAGGATGTGGCCATCCCACTTCAAAATCAACTCTCGGTCCATGTTTATGGACCAGACCCATGCCCAGCTGTCCATCCCTTGCCCCATCCACATTTTGCCATGCCCCTGCTCTCCTGCACTGCAGTGAGATGGGTGTTGCTGGGAGTGGGGCAAAATGGGTGTGTGTGACTGTTTCAGAGGTGCTGTAAGCAGTGTAAACTGTATGTCTGGAGAGGCAGACTTGTTCATGTTGTTCACCAGTTGCTGATGGATGCCCACCCCCTACCACCCATGCCCCAGCAGAGATGAAGTGAGGGGTGAGGGATTCAGCCCAAAATTCCAAGACCTGGTTTGCTTCAGCTTGTCTGGGATTTTCATGTAAGGGTTTTAATGTGGAAAAAATGGCTTCACAAGTTAAGAATCAGGGTTAGGAGCCTCATTAGCTATCTTGACAAAGACAGCAGTGATGGAGGGGAAAAGGGTGGGGGAATGCAGGGAAGTTCAGAGAGAAGCTCGGGACCTGTGCAAAGCACTGGATGTTTTCATGATCACTCTGTCCTTCCTTCCCCAGCTGGCACGCTGCAGGGGCTCCTGTGATGTCTGTGCAGGGCTTGCATGTGAAGGGTAGGAGTTGCCAGTGGCGGGCTGGGCCACTCTAATGCTATGTGGGGAGATGTGCTGGTGCCCAGGGTGCAGGAGGGTGTCTGCTGCTGGAGCTGCTAGCTCATGGAGGGGCAGAGAGTTGCAAGGTCAGCAGAAGGAGGGAGACACTTTCAGTGTGGAGCAGCAAGTCAGCAAGGGAGGTCTCAGGAGTGTGACCAAAGGCACTGAGGAAGGGCAGGAATCCTGCGTGACCGTCTCTCACTGCCATAAAAGACAGTGGGCACATGAATGGCAGGGAGCTGAGTGTACATGGGAGGGTGTGGGGGTTGAGGTGGGGAGCGGCCCCTGAGGGGCAAAGCTGGCCACCAGGGCAGCAGCACCGGGGCCCTTGCTAATCTGTCCATGTCACGCCAACGTGTTGTTAACGTGTCTGGCCCTGCTTGCACTGTCAGAGCTGATCTCAGCTGGTGTTTCCACTAGCTGCAAATGGAAGTTAGAATGTTTCTGTCACAGAGTGACATCATGTCCCTTTTGCCATCCCCTTGGCCTTGATGTCCAGTTTGTCCTCCTTCATCTTCATTTCTGTGTTGGCCAAGATTGTATTTCTGATCTTCACATGATCACAGAGGGCAGGAGGAGGCAAGACTGGAGGATACCTAGACATAACTGGTACAAACTCAGGAATATACATGTGCTTGCCCAGCTACGAGCCAGCATACACATTTCTGGCTCTGATAACTCAGCATATGCATGGTTGTGGTACCTCTCCTGCAGCAAGACAGCAGGGCAAGAGGCCCTAAGCAAGCTCCATGGCACACACACCTTCATCCCTGGCCAAGCAGCAATGTCTTTGAACTTAAACTTCCTGAAAGCATCACAAGCTGAGATCTTCCCGCTCCTTGTAGACTTTCTCAGGGCGCTTGCACTACATTTCTGCGTTCAAGAAGCTCATACATAAAACTTGAAACCCTATCTGCACTGCATCCCCGGAAAGCTTCTTGGGAAGGAGACGTGAAGACAGTTCCGGGTGGGAAGGGAAGGGGCAGGCTGTCATCTCCAATGAGGAGAGCACCGTGAAGAAAGGAGGTTTCCTTCCTGATACCCGTTTGCTTCTCCCATCCATTGCTTCTGTTATGGTCTATTAAAAATTAACTGAATCATGTTCATCATTAACACGCATTGCCTTTGTTCTCCAGGCTCCCAGTACCCATT
This sequence comes from Athene cunicularia, assembly GCF_003259725.1. Taxonomy (NCBI): domain Eukaryota; kingdom Metazoa; phylum Chordata; class Aves; order Strigiformes; family Strigidae; genus Athene; species Athene cunicularia. The sequence continues at coordinate 91,425,398 of NW_020799097.1, forward strand.
TGCAGGGCTTTTGTTATGTATTTTTCAGCACTTTGTCTCTTTAATTGCTCACTTCTCTCTGATGTGCTGGGCTGTGGTTTGCAAGTCAGTTGCAGGGAACAGGGTGTCATTTTTATTGCTTCAGACTGGAAGTCGGTGAAAGAAAAGGCTCCACAGGTCCCAGCTACTGAAGCAGGCCCTGCAGTTGCTGGTGCCTATGATAGATGCTCCTCGTATACTAGCAGGTAGACAGATCTGGAGTCTTTAATCCATTGAGGGACAGATGGAGGGAGACTTTTCTGACACTTAGGCTGCATTTGCTCCTTTTCACCCCTTTCCTCCTACACACAGACCTGCTGGTTTTCCTTGCTCTCCGCTCTTGATTGATGTAGCTGGTTTTGGCACCCCGAGGCACAGCGTGGAGCCAGGCCACGGGTGCTGCTGTGCTGGAGGCCCTTGGGTTCAGTTGATGGCTACACTGCAGGTGCTTGCATGGGAAAGAGCAGAAGGACCCAGCTGGAGGTATCTCACAGCCCTTTCCTGGTATTAGCCTGTTGGAGAACGGCTTGCAGAGAGCAAGGCCATAGCTCCCTGCAGGAGCTGGTCGGCCATAGCTCCCTGCAGAAGTCAGTCACAGCCACCTGAGGTAAACAGCGGAAAAAACCCAGCGTACATTGATGATAACAAGGACTGTTGTGAGAACAGGGAGATAAGTCGGGGCACATTATGACCTTGGGGGTGACAGAAAGGCAGCCCTGGGAGGGAAGCAGGTTCACAGCAAGAAAGATGTTTATACATACCAGAGATGCCACGAGGGGCTGGGATATTATAATGTGACCTTTTAGATGTACCCAATGGCTGAGATATTATAATGGAGTTTCTTAAATGTATCCAATAGAGTTACAAGTAGTGTATTGTAGAATGCTTATATAAGGTGTGATTTCTTTCAATAAAGTTGAAGCTTGCTCTATCATTCACATTGAATCGGCTGCTTGCTTCCTCTGCCCGCTGCATTAGCCCTTCCCCTGACCCTAAGTGCTGCCTTCGCTGGAGTTTAGCTGGGCCAGGCAGGCCTTCTAACAGCTTGTAAGGTCTTGTTCCCCATAAGAAATGGATGCAGCATGGTAGTCCCAGCAGCTGGGCTGGGACTGAGCAAATGCCAGCAGGAGGGGTGAGCAGCTGCTGCATGTTTGAGGTTGCATGGTAGGCATCACTGTTGCTAAAGGGAGGTGGCCATGCAAGACCATAGTGGTCACAGGCCCCGAGATGCTTCCTCCTGCTGAATGTTCCAGGGGGCTGGGGTGAAACCAGAGGATGGGCTCAGTAGGAAGCCTATAGGCTGCTTCTGTGGCCAGGAGATCTTTCTCTCTTGCTGATCCTGGAGGAAGCCAGGAAGAGAGGTTGTAGAATAGGGTACCATCACCAAATCTTCTGGGGTAGCCTGTTCACTGGAAGTTACCAGTCACTCTGGCAGTCAGCTGGAGAGCATGCAGAGATGGGTCAGCTGGTTTGGTGCTGATGCAGAGTGACTCAGGCCTCTGCCCACAGCTCCCCAGCAGGATGCTGAACAGTCTACAGGCAAAAGTGGAACATCTGCTTCAAACCTTTGTTCGTTGCAAGCTCAGCAAGTCATGAGCCAAGAGCTCACCTCTTGGAAGAGAGGTACCCCAGGGAGAGGTACCAGGAGCTGGGGTCTCTGACTGGGAGCCGGGGAGCAGGAGGCTATTTGGGATTGAATCCTGCCCTTTGGCAGCTTGGGCAGAGAAGAAAGAATTAGTTTCCCTTTGCGTATGGATAATTAGTGGCACTGAGTTTGGGACTCAGGTCTCTGATCAACAAAAAAGCTACCTAGATACCATGTTTCTGGGCTTAATTCAAGGGTTGCCAACTGCAGTTCAACAAACTGTGCTATTAGGAAGGGCAAAGGTAATTGGCTGTTTCTTCTGCCATGAACTTCTGTGAATCACCCTGGTGGAGGAGGATTTTGGTCTCAACTACCCTAGTTAGCCTTCTAGTGTTTCTTATCACAAAGGTGGTAGATCCCTGAAGCACTCATGTCATAACAGCATATCAGTCTTTGGGAAGGACTGAAAGACTTTGAAGACAATGTAAATCTTTTCCTTGACTTCATCCAGCTTTGGATCAGGGCTGGACTCATTGTGGTCTCTGTATCGCAAGGTGAAGTGCCATTGTGATTAAAACAGCCAGGCACAGTGGTGACGGCAGGAAGTTTTAGGAGGAGAAAGGCTGATGTCAGCATTCCCTCTAAGAGCTTTAATGCCCAACATGTTGAAATTTAATAATTAAGGAGGTGCTTTCAGGTTTTGTTTTTTTTTTTTTTTTTTTTTTTTTTTTTTTTTTTTAATAGCCTTAACAGCGTGAAATAAGCCATTCAATAATTAATTGACAAAGTCGAACTGCACATGCCAGCACCAGAGCTGAGGGTGTGGGCTCAGCCTTTGCAGACAAATGAAGTGAGAAGTAATTGCTTGATGGAGAAAAGGAAGATGTTAACATAAGATTTGTCAGCCCTCATAGGAAATCATCATAGTGGGTCTGGGGCTTCGATGGGATTTGTGTTGCTAATTCATCACTAATTAACACTCTAATTTGGCCCAGGCATGAGGGGAGGGAGGGAGATGGGGCGATTGAAGACTTCAATGACAGCAAGAGAAGGAGGAGTGAGAAAAATCTTTATTTGTAGGGGATGATTCAGAGGGAATAAGGAGGAGGCGAAAATGGACTGCTCATGCTGGACAACACCTGCACATGTGTGTTTGATGACACAGATGATACCAACGTGTCTGGATGGGAACTTTCTTCCAATAAAAGAGGTCCCAGCTCTGTTCCTGGATGACTCCAGTCTCTCCTTCTTTCTCATCATTCTCAGGAGGTCTCTGCTTTGCAAATGTTATGACTGCAATGACATGACTGCAAATGTAATGACAAAATTATGAACTGTTACGCAATTCAGCCTGACACTGATCCTTTGCTGCCCAAGTCTTGGTCCATGTACAGTCTGTAGAAAGAACTGGGTGCCTCAGTGAGGGTAGGCACCTCTCATGCACAGGCTGAATGTGGCTCTGAAATGCTGCTGTTATAAGTTAAATAACAAATCCTCCCAGCTGCCACCCAGAAATGACAGCTCTACAACACCTCAAAGTTGCCCCAATAATTGAAGTCTGTCTCACCAGGTTATCTGTCTCTCAGTCTTTGTATGTGTGTTATGTGACTTGGTGTGAAGACTGAAATGTCCTATGGCTGTCTCAAAGCTTGCTTCTGTCTGTGCAAACCTCCAAGAGAAGCTACTGCGGCCTGTGAATTGGTCTGGGGGATGCTGCCCAGAGAAGCAGGAGTGTATTGAAGGATGCACTCTCCACTTCTTGGTCGTTGCATTGTCCAGACTCTTTACATAAGCCTCAAAGGGGCAGACATGGACTGAGCTGGCCCCATCCTGGAGCCATTTGTGGCTCTATTGTGTAGGCCAGACCCCATGCACGCATCGCTAATGAACTGACAAGAAGCAAACTTTCCTGCCCTTGATGCCAGATGCAACCTATTGGACCAGATGAAAAAAACCTAAAGGCGAGCAGATATGATGATCAGCTGGTACGATGAACTTAAAAAGGCAGCAGAAAATCTTGCTCTGTGTGCATCTACCATCAAAGCCACATCTGTGTGCATGCACCATGGAAGCCAGATGCGTGTGCACCCACCACCGAAGAACTGAAGACTGAGGACCAATGGGATGCTGCTGGATCCATGGAGGTAACTATTCTTGCAGTCCTATCCCGCATCCTTGCTTTATTTCTGCCTTTTCCTTCTATTCTGTCCTATCGCTACCCCTCTTCACTTTTTTAATAATAAAAACCTATTTTGGGTGTACAGCATTTGACCTCGTTTTTGTCTTAATCACGCTCTTGGGATCGTATTGAAACCTCCCCTGACATTTGATCGGGACACTTGGGTCTCTCCTAATTACTTGTTACCACATGGGACAGCTTCACCAGTAGAGACAGTGAGGTCTACATCAGTGTGCCTTAACCTAGCAGTTAGGGTACTAACTAAATTTGGGGTGTGCTGTTCCCCTCCAAATTCCCTGGCTATTAGAGGGGTACCACCTTTTCTGTGATAATTTTCGTAGTGTTGGTTATTTTTTTCTTTATGAGAAAGCTCAAAAGCCTATTTTTGCATGATAAAAACCACTAAAACCTTGAAAAATGTTCCTGAGAGGGCAACTTATTCCTTCCCAGCTCCAGGTTTATTCCCAGTGCAACAGATTAGTAGTGTTTAGGGCTGGAAAGGATCACTAGTTTAATCAATAGATTAAAAAAGATCACAGCTGCTAGTGCCAGACTTTGATTTTAACACTGCCACTACATTTTATGTGGCTGCGTCCCCATCTGTAGCATTTTATAGCACTCAGGATACCTCTGTGTTATCCCAATCCGATTTATGCTCTAATCTTGCAGTATTCACCTACCCCTTTGCTATCCCTTATCTCCTCAGATGTTCCTGGATCCGTGTCCTGCTGTATTTCCATCACTTGCAGGACGTACCAGGTGGGAAGCAGTATCACAGAAAGCTGGCAGTGCTTGTGTGACATCTCCAAGACAAGGCAAGGGCAGTCTCTGTGCTGTGTGCTCTTTACTTCAGGACCAGTAACTTCTAATTTCAGCTCAAGGCTGACCAGGGGGGGATGATATTTATCCCTGAGCACTACAGTATGATTCAGCTGGAGTCCTGAGCGAAGCCTCTCTCCCTTGAAGGTGATGAGGTGGACAGCATGCTGGCCAGGCTCGGAGTATCTGAGCTGGTCACCAGAGTCTTCTTAGATGGAACTGCTGGGAATGGGGTCATTTCTAGTGAAGAAAACATTTTTCTCTCCTCTCTCCTTTTCCCTGTCTTACAGCAGCTGAACTACTTCTCTCTTCCCATCTGACCTATTTTTGATCTTTGGTTCACCCAATGGTGCTAATTCTGAGGCACTCTTATGAAAGACAGTTGCAGACTTCAGGTGAAACATGCTGCTGTCAGCTGCTGCTTGGAAGCAGGGAGTGCTGCAGAAAGGGCAGTGGCAAGAAGTATCTCTGTGTCTCTTGTTTGGAAAGAAAAAGAAATGGATATAAAGAACAAATTTGTTTTCTCATAAAGTCAGCTCCAAAGGTCTCCTGAACTTGTTTAATCTTTTTTCTGCCTCAATGTGACTAGATATGTGGGTGGATGGATTGGGATGCTGCAGCAGGACAGGCTACAGACAGAAATGAAGGCACTGACAAATTACAGTGTTTCTTTGGCAGAGTTTATTCCAGAGACCTTGCTGCAGTTTCTAGGAAAGGACTTACCCTTGAGGGAATGCAGCAAGTTTTTTAAGTCTCAGGAGGTAAAATCTTTCATAAAAATGCAATTGGCTTCCAGCCAGGACCCCTCTGAAGAGCATCTCGGTATGCTTTGGGCTTTGGGTTATCTGTGGATTGTATGCACAGACATGCCCCTTCCTCATGTCTTATGCACTGAAAAAGAAAATTTAGGTGCCAGCTGTTTTTATGACTTCTGTGTTTTGTGAGAGATAGAAAAATACGGCAAACTTCACTGGAGAGTGCCACAAGTCCATTCTCTGACTTCCCAGTACAAGTCTCTGGTTGCGTTTTCTGCTACAGATGGCTGGCAATTTCTGTCCCAGCCGTAAATTAACTGGCATTGAGGATCTCTACTCTGTTATGTTTCCAGATGGGAAAATTAAAAATCCCCAAATGAGGTCTCCAGCTCCATAATTCTGTCTCTGGAGAATCAGTCTTCATGAGGTCCCCTTGGGCACTGCTGATCTAGCAGAAAGCCTTCACAAGACTTTGTTTTCTGCTGATCAACAAAGCTTCTTCCAGTCAGATTTTCTCTCTGGATTTCAGGTTAAATTGGGAGTCTTAACAGGGTCTGAGCATAATCTGTAAACCCAGAGAAGCTATGTCATCTGATAAGTAATTTCTTGTAAATCTTCTTCCTTAGCTACAGCATGATTTCTGTGTTATCTTGGGTTTGCTCTTGTAGTGATTCAATACCCCATTTCCCATCCATGAATAATCAGACATTGATTTGAGGGGGGTCCCAGAAAACACTGCACCTTTTGTGACAATCCTCAAGACTCCATGGGGTCAATGCCTCATTTGTAGCTTGATGAGAGTACCGAAGCTCTTCTTCCAGGCAGCACCAGGAGATCTTGAATGGTTATCAACCATCAGTGCTATAACTTCACAATGGTGCTAAAGATGGCTCTCTAAAGCTGATCTGGGATGCACAAGTTAGTACTGATCCAGAGAGGAACCTCACAGCAGACTATAAATACCTGTTACTGATTCCCCAAGGTGGTAGTCTGTGGCTCCTGGGTTCTCCAGGCAGGTTTCCTGACCCAGAGGCAACTGAGGACTCAGCTGAGGATGTGAGCATTGCCTCATTGTGTACACATAGTCCAGAGGATAGTGAAGACTTCCTTCTCTAGCGAGAACATCAGGTAGATGCAGTCCTGGAGAAAAAAAACATCTCCAACTACTTCCACAGTGGGATTTTTAAGACAGCAGATCCAGGGAATGGGCTCTGCTCTGTGATACTCCTTGGGAGCTGTGTCTTGCCTCAGTAATGAAGGTGGGTGCAGTCTGGGAAGAAATGCCTGAATAAAATGGCTCTGCTTTTGATGTGTGTTGGGCACATGGCAAGTGGTGGGGAAGAGAGTGTCATGACTGTAGATATTCCTGACCCTCTGGGTGGGATTTCTGCTGTTTGCCACGTGCTGTGTCCTGCAACATTTGAGCAAGATGTATGAGGATGAGGTCCTTGGTGTCTGAAAGACAGGTCTTCAATGAATATTTGGATCAAAAAGGACTCAGCTAAACTGGGACCCATTGCAATAGAAGAGACTCCAGATTAGGAGGTGGGACCTCACTGGCTGACAGGGATCCTGTTCCCATGCCTGTCACGTCCCAGAAATGTTTCCCTGGTTTCACAGACTAGAGTCTCAAGACATATCTCAAAGTGCTAAAAATCCTGAACCTTGCCCATTTTAAATGATATAAATCAGATTCCCATTTTCCTAGCAGCATGGAGGCTGGAGAGTCCTGGTTTTATTATGGCTTTACTGTACCAACAACTCTGCATTAAGCCTATTACATTTACATTCCTGCTTTCCGAATATGGGAAGCAAGTAACAGTACGGTGTACCTGGAAAACGCGTCTGCAATATTAGTTTAGGCTTGTGACTCCCTGGAAAGACCCAGTGAACTGCAAGCAAAAGGAATACTGGAGTAGTGCAAGAAAAAGCAATACATTAGCTTAGTACAAGCGATAATGTTTCCCTGCAATAGCCAGCTCAAGCGGCTCTAATAGCTTTCTACTGACTTTCTGCTGAAAGAATGACTCTTAGCTTGAACAACGGAGATGTATCTTTGGGTAGGGGAGGTTTCCTCCTACAACAGGCTGCTGTGAGCTCTGTCAGGGACACTCCAACACTTCCAAACCAGAAAATCTGCAATCAAAATGACCCTGAAATATCCTCTTTGGTGACATTGAGAAGAAAACTTACAGCTTCATAAATCAAAGTGCAGTGAGGAAATGAAGTGGAAGTTGTGATGCCTGAAACCAGAGGGTTTAACCAATGGAAGGAGCACCTTGGGCCATAACACTCGGAGTCAGCTTTATCAAAGTTTTAGGAGTATGCCATTGCATCCTGGCTGTGTCTGATAGTAAGAGGATGGATGGTCTAGTAAAGTCCAGGACAGGCAGGTCTACAGCTGAGCAAATAGGACTGAACGTGCAATATGTATCAGGCAACTCAGCCTCTTTTCTCCTGGGGGGAATGCCAGCCATCTGCCATTTCACTGAATCCAGTTAGCATTCAGAATAATGGGAGTGACTTGATAAGTGTATTTTTTTAAGTGACAGAGGAAGGATTAACTGCAAGGGTCTGATCTGCTATGGCTTGTGGCAAGGCTCTGGCATTGCCCCCAAAACCTCCTGCCATGCCCAGGGTCGTGTGGTGTGTGGCATTGGAAGGAGCCCTCCCTTGGATATGTTTTGCTTTGCTTCTGTCAGCTGCTTAGAAAATTGCCTGCCATGAATAACCTGTCCATGAGTGCTCCCCATCTATCTCCCTGGGGACTGGTGCCTTCTTTCTCCTAGTGATGGGGATTGGGCAGGGGATGGGGATGCTGCTGGTACCTTGCAGATTCATGGCAAGAGGTGGAGGAATTTCCCATGGGTGGCACCGCAGAACTGACACCAATGGGCAGAGTCAACAGAGCAAGACCATCCAGGGAGAAGCAGAAAGGTGTCACACGTGCCTGGGGTGAAAGCTATGGCGCGCCATGGTCCCTTCCACAGCCCCAGCTGGGGCGCAGCCCAGGAGGGACCATAGTGTGGGATAAAGCATAAAGGGCAGGAGCTACCTGAACCTCCTCAGTCCTATCCCCTCTTGCCCTTCAGCAAAGTGTGCCCTGACCTAAAGGAGCTGAGGTGGAGCAGGATGGGGCTGTGATGTGGGGAAGGGGTGACCCTGCTCTCAGCCATTAGCTGAAGTTTGCTGGTGGTGGTGGCAGGGCTGTAACTCTCCCCCTTGTAAACACTCAGTGGTCCCTTCGTTCAGGCAGATTTAAAAAGAAATCCAATGCGCGTTTACAAGCTCCCAGCCCATTAATGAACGGGTTCATAAAGCAGCGAACAAAGGCTAATCAATATGCTGAGTGCAGGGGAGAGGGAGCCTGAAAACATTCACTAATCAGGGGGATGCTGCTGGCCTTATAAATAAGAAGTATCTCTCTGATGGGGAGTGGGCCCAGGGAGCAATGCGGCACCTTTCATCTCCAGTCGCCCCTAAACGCCTCTCTCCAGTAATGAGCTTGCCTCTCCCCTTCCTTCCCAGCGCAGAGCAAAGCGAGGAGGAGGAGGCAGGCGGAGCTGCTGCTAATGGTGACTTGCCACAGGGATCAATAGACGGGAAGCAAATTAACTGGGCTCCCGTGGGAAGAGATTTGTCGATATGCAGGGTGGTGGGGAGTGACACTGGATCGGATGGCTGTGCCGCTTCGCAAATACCAGCCTGTAATGAACCCCCGAGGGAGTGAGAGGAAGGGGACCCTCCTGCCTGTCTGGGATGCTGTCTTGCCTCACCTCATCCTCCCCTTTGCATACACACCGCTTTGATTTTTCACCCTAATGAGTTCTCTCTCTGCCTTTCTTCCTCTGTGAGGTGCTGCTCCCTCCAACAAAACTTCTCCGGTAGATGCCCCTGGGAAGAGGCAAGGGAACTTGGAGCCCAAACCTTCCATGCTCAGGGCCCCTCACGGCAGGTTGCCTGGGGGGGCTTTGCCTTAGGACATCTCTGAACCTCTTCCTAAGAGACTTGCAGCCTTCCTGCCCTGGAAATGTGACATGTGCTTGAAAGAAAAGTTCTTGCCTTTTTTCTTAGCCTCATGGCCATCATGGCACTGTGCTGTGAGATGGGGAGGTGGGCAAGGGAGGGCTCAGAGACACATTCCTCCACCAACCCCTTCCTTCTTCTGGGCCTGGGGGAGGAGAGGACTGCTTGTCTGGGTGATGGAGCTGGCAATGCATGCTCCTTTCCCTGCCAAGCCTGGCGACTTGGTCCATCTTTGATTTTTCTGTCAGCACTTCCAGAGCCTGAGGTGCCCTCAGGCCCCTCTGCCGGCAGCTGGCACAGGGGGCTGGAGGAGGAGATTGCTCCCAGCCAAGTGCTCCACAGAGCAATCTCACAGATGTGGGTCTGCCACAAGGCTGAGGTTATGGAGCAAGCATCTTCATGCTTGCTGATGCAGCCTGTCTGGACTGTTGATTGACCCCGAGCTGCTCCAGCTACAGAATCAGGGGAACAGCCTTAGCTGTAGAGGGGATCTCCTGCCTTCACTCCTCAACTGCACATGGGGAGCTTGGCACTGCAGGCGTTAGTCCTGGGGTTCTACACCTCAGCTGGAGCCAGAAGAGCAGTCAGGTGGGGAGTAAGGAGTGATCACCTGTTGGACAAAGCGTGGCTGGGAAAGGACAGGAGCTGCAAGTTGTGGCACCTGCTGGAGGTGTTTTGAACTGGGAATTTGTGCACAGGCAGTGCTTTTAACAACTGGAACAGATTTCGATATCTTCATGGTCATATTAGGCAGCCCTGGCAGGCGGGTGGGTGGATAGGAAGTACAGCAGCCGGGGAAAACAGTGGACTAAGAAAAGCAAGTCCTGAGCACATACAGGGAGCAGGATGACCCTGCTGGAGTGTGAGTCATGTCTGCAGAGCAGATCCATATTTAGTACCTCTCCTTCACTGCAGACTGCAGGGCGCAGTGTAGCAAAGCATCAATTGGCTGCTGAGAGAGTCAGGGACTGGCTTTCCCAGGGCAGTCGGCCAAGAGGAGGGAGCCTCAGACTCCTGGAAGCCACCGATGGCCTCTTTGCAAAGCAAACCTTCTGTTTGGGTGATGCCAAGCGTTCCTCCTGGCGCTGACCAAGGAGACCCTCATGGTCCTGGAGGTGGCCCAAAGCAGAAATCTTGAGAGGGGCTTGAGTCCAGTGAGTTTTGGGGGGGACACCCAAGTTCCCTTGGGAGGCTAGGGAGTGGGTGGGGGTGTGTGTGCTGGAGGCGCATCCCTGAACATGCAGAGGTGGGCATCCCATGCCTCTTGCTCTCACGACAGGTGGAGGAGGAAGCGGGATGGAGGCCACCAGCCTCTTCTGTGGCAGGCAGCCCAGGCAGCCTTCTGGCAGCAAGTGATCTGAGGGAGTGTGGGCGATCTCCCAGCTGTGCTGCCGGTGTTTCTCTGGTGTGGAAAGTTCTCACTGTGCTGGGAAGGGTAGCCCATCCTCAACTGCTTGACAGCTCATGGCCTGGGGGGGCTCATTTGGTGCAAATCCAGCAGCAAGTTCAAATCACATTTAATTTTGCCCACATACACAAAAGAGAAAATCCCGTTGTTTCTGCTACTAGCTGCTTGACTGGTTGCCCGAACAAACAGGCAAGATAAAGTGACCCTGGGCATCTCTGCTGAGCTGCGGCCAAGGTTTGATTAAGCAAATGAACCTGCAGACAGAGAACAGAAAAGGCCAGGATTTGGTCTGCCTTGGCCATCCTCCCTCCAAACACTTCTGGCATCCAAAAGGGTGGGATCCCATAGGCAGCCTTCTTGATGGGGGCGTTGGGGGGGCAGGAACAGGACCAGCATTATGGTAGGGCGAGAAGGGAAAGGAGTCCTTATTTGGAAGACCAGAGCACCAACTGATCATCATCTTGCTTGCAGGAATGAGAACAGCATCTCTTTATGAGGGACCCTTTGTCTGGCCACTGGGACTGCAGCTTGTTTGCCTGCCCCCCTTCTCTGCTTCCCTCTGTGCTCATGGTCAAGTCCCTGGTGTCTGTGGGCATGATTAGGAAGGTATGCTCAGGACCATGCTGTTAAAAATTTGAAAATGATCCTTCCTTCCTTCCTTCTGTCTCTCCCTCACTGCCTTCTGCACCCTGCTTTCTAATCCCTCCATCTCTCCTTGCCATCTTGCTGCTGATCTCTGCCTGCCTTCATCCTTCCTCTTGTCTCTCCCTCCCATTTAATCTCATTCTCCCTCTGCAGTGGAGCTGTGTCTTTCAAGCAGCCTATTGAAGGGACTTACCAAAGGAGCCATTAGTTGGAAGCAAAGAGGAGGCCTGTGATGCTGAAAACAAAAGGCACTGTAGTGGAGAGCAGGGAGGGAAGAGCCGGTCTGTATTATGCAGCTCTTCTCTGCTGCCAAGTTCAGAGTGACTCCCTCGCTACGCATCAATCAGCCATGCTGTGACAGCCATTTGTGAAATGAGTTCAAGCAGTCCCATTTGCATTCCCTAATGAAGACGGGGACTCACAGAGCCTGAGCTGCATTGCCCCTCCTACCTCCCTTCAGCCCCATTATGAGAAGCGTGAGCATCTGCTGGGGTTTCTGCTCCACTGGAGGAGAGCAGCTCTCACTGGGAGTGAGGAGAGAGCGAGGTGTGTGAGCGTGAGAAGTGACCTAAGAGAAATCTAAAGGTGACAGCAGAGGCTGGCAAGCTCCTGACTCTTTCATGCTGTTAGGAAACAGGTGAAACCACATGTATTATCCCAACAAAAACACATTGTTGGTACAACAGGGACTGGGTGTGAGGCTATCTCACCTCTTGGTCACTGTTAGCAGTGAGGAAAAAAGGTCTGGGTACAAGAATGGAAAATAAGATTGGATTGGACTCCCTGACTCTGTGTGCTAAAGCCCTTTGAGGTTAAAATGATGTCTGGATTTGGAGACAACTTCTGCTGGGACAGTCTGAGAGAATCTTCTGGGCATTATCGCTCTTCCTCCAGTGGCAGGAAAGCCTGGCTCCTTCCCCAGCACCATCTGAGCAGTTTCCCTGCACAAAGCTCTGCCCTAGCAAAGAGCCAGCATGCGTCCTCAGGCCTGCTTGCTCTTTCTGTGGCATCTGTGGTCATGGTTGCAGAGTGTCTTTGCTTTGGCGGAGGGAGGGTGCCTGCAGGATGGCTGAAGTTCTGTGTTCAGGGCCTGTGTACTGTAGCCAGTGAAATACTGTTGTGCTATAGGTGTAAGTCCATATAAACAAGTGCTCAAGATTAAATAGAAGCAGCATTGCATCACTCTGTTAAGTGCTCTGAGATCTTTCAACATAACATTCGATATAAATGCAAAATAATAATTATTTTGCAAAAAAATATTAATTTCCTTCCATTATACTCACACGCACCAAGGAGTACATTCCCATTGCCAAGCATTTGTGCGTAATCTCTAGAGAGGGGCTTGTCTGATGTGTTTATTCAGTGTAAATAAGTTAAATGCTGGGGAATGAAAGGTTCTACTAATTGAATTTATTCTTGTAAATTTAATGCCATTCTAGCCAAATGTGCCATCAAAAATGTGCATTATTTTGTTCATCTGCATGGTCACCATTGAAATTCAGAGAACACATCTGAAATCCTAGTGCATGGCTGGAGGAAATGGTCTTTCTAGCAACCCACGGCAATACTGTGTGGAATTTCAATATTTGTATATCCAGAATAACTACCTGTGTTCTTAGAATAGAAATATCAGTGACTGCAATTGTAATGCTGAAATATGCCCACTGTGAGAGAAAGTACAGTTTCTTAGTTTTTCTTACTTCTTGCATACAGATTCCTTCGAGGCTTAGAGTCCCTGTGCTTGTTCTCTGCCCAGAGAGGATTTCAAAGTAAAAAGGAAAGAGCCAAGGAAAATCTATAGGTATTTCTATGTACATTGTAATAATTATATCTGGGCATAACTCAGCACCAGTCAGGCATATTTTGCTCTAATTCAATCTGGTTTATAGCTCTTATGGAGAACTGACAGCAATGAATGAGCTCTTTGTGAGGACATTATTAATTGATTTGAAAGTCCCGAGTGCAGGATTTTCTTTTTATATCTGAGTGCTAGGAGGGTCTGTTATGTTTCTTGAAGCTCTTCATCCATGTCTCACACTACAGTGGGTCATATATTTGCTGCAAACCCAGTGTGATCCTTTTGAGCCTGTTGCGTGGCAGTTCAATGAGATGGTTTGGAGGTGGAGGAAGCTCCTGCTAGCCCGGCCATAGGAAGGAAAATAAAGCAAAGCTGAGAATATCATTATGCCATTGCCCGCATGCTGAGTAGGGTATACAGCTCTGGCTTCTCCAGCTCAAATGCATTTTATATAATAGAGCTAAAAAGGGCTCAGAGCAGGGCAACAGCAGGGATTACCAAAGGTGGGGAATGACTTGAGTGTGAAAAATTATTAACTGGGCTAGGACTCCCCTGTCTGGAAGACGCAGTTGAGGAGCTATGGAATCCTGAGTGCCATGGAGAAGGAGAACAAGGAACAATTGTTCTGTCCCAGCATCAGGACTTGGGGAGGGGGTCAGAGGGAACTGGCAGGCAGCAGTTTCAGAAGAGACAAAGGAAGGTGGCTCTGCGGTGGGGGCGTTACTGAGCTGTGAAATGCCTGGGCAACGGGCATCTGGAGCATCCCAAATGCAACTGGACAACTCTGTGGAGGAAAAATCCATCATGAAGTATCAAACGCAGGAATGCCATGTGTGATCCAGGATGTCTTGAAGCCAAAGATGGCCGGGAGAGTAATCTGGGGAAATCCTGCAGTGTGCTTGCCTTGCCATTGCCTGCTGCTGGTTGGAGACAAGCTGTTGAGTGAGATGGGTCTCTGGTCCTACCTGATATGGCTGTTACTGTGCTTTCATGTCCATTGCTCAAAAACCACCCTATAGCAGTCAGATCAGCTTTAAGAATACTAAACTTTAGAGACTTATGTAACTATTAACTGCTTTATCTTCATGCCATTAAGTATCATTAGATACTTACTATGGGCCTAGCAAACCCCCGATGAGCCAAGAGGGAGAAATATTGCAGCCCATATGTCTGCAATCATCCAACCCACTAAGGACTGCAATTCAGCTCATGAGCTGTAATCACATCAATTAACCTTTGTTCCATTTAACATTAAGAGGGTCATAAAATTACAGTTTTTGTAATTAACCTCCTGAATAGGGATGCATCCAAAACAAAGAGAGATCACTATGTCTCCCAGGCCCATGCAAAGGCAGGGAGAGAGAGAGATGAGGGTTAATAAACAGAGGAAAGAGGGGTTAATGTCCACTAAGCTCTGTTGTTTCCTCTCAAGGGAAATGGCTGTTCTGAGCCCTCTGGAGTTGGCAGCCTCCTGGACTGGTAACACTTCTGCACCAAAGAAGGGCCTTGGGTCCAATAACAGGGAAAGGAGGGATCTGGGATCAGGAATGGGGAAAGGGGGAAGCTCCCAGGACGTAAGGGTGAATAAAGGAAGCTCCCTCCTCAGAAAGATGGCCTGTGCAGTACCACGTCCTCTCTGGGAGCAAGTGCCTTGCTGAAGACCCATGGGCTGCTTAGGACCTGGCCTCTGCTGCCCCATCAGAGGGGATGAGGCAGCAGAGCTGGCCTCAGGGTGGGAAAAACACGGAGCAGCCATTTAAACAGAGAAATGGAGAAGATTCGCTGAGCAGCAATGGGAAAGTAATTGAGCTAAACTGAAACGTAATTGGAAAATAATCATGGTGAGCAGCAGTTTAACACATTTTATTGTAATCTGAACAGAAGTTGCTTTATGAGTTTGTGTTCAGCCTCATCTTGGGGCTTGTGGTGTGCTGTCTATAGCACAGAAAAAAGATTTTTTCTGTGGTTTGGGACTGAAGCCAGAAACAGACTCTGCTTCCTCATCCTCACTGCCACCTCTTTCTCCATATGCAGTGCCAGGGCAGACTGGGAGGAAGAACTTGGTCTTTCCAGCAGTGTGTGAGAAAGGTGGTAGTACCACCCCAGCAGGAGGTGGTAACTGCTGGCCAGGGGCTGATGCTTGGAGACCCCACTTGCTTACTTCATGTTAGCTGTGTCCATGCTTTCTCTGTGCTGTTCTGCTCCAAAGCTGCTTATGCAAAGTGTTCAATAAATACCCCCTAAAACATGGAGGAGATGAACAAGGTAATCTGAAGAATAATGAAATGTTCCTCAGCCTCTGGGGAAGCAGTATTGACCAACTATGGAGAGAGCTCGTAATGAGGCCCACTTTACCCAGAGAGAACAGTAGTAATAGCCTTCCCTTCCGCAGCCCCCCCTTGCCATCTCTGTAAATTGTGTTTGCTCAAGAAAATGATTTGTGCAGGAAAGGAGCCAGGCAGCAAGTGCAGACTGGAGAAGTTGATGTGGAGGGAAGGAGAAAGGTTGGGGCAAGAGTCATGGACCAGATGTGGCTCCCCAAGGTCAGTCACTGTTGCAGACAAGGTCTGCTGTGTAAAATGCCCCCCTGAACCCTGCTGGCTCAGGATCCCAGGGGCAGGAGACTTCAGGAGTGTGAGAGCCAGAGCTGGAAGCAGGGATCCTGTGCTCAGTGAGTTCAACCCTCATCCCAATCATGTTTTGCCCTTGCCTCACCCACATCTCTCTGTCCAAAGCTGTGTTCTTTGTGCAGCTGGTGTGATCTCTGCACCAGTCCCACCCTGTCCTGACAATTACCTCAGCTTCTGAGCAATGCCTCTGCCCCCAGCCCCTGCTCTGCTGCAGGAGGCTTGCAGGATGCCTCTGGATTCAGTGCACTCGCATGGCAGATTCATTGGCCACTCTCCTCTGGCCCCTTTACCCACCACTGGCTGCTGTGGAGTTTCCCTGAGCTGTGGCAGAGCATCCAGCAGAGATTGTGCTCCTGGGCAAATGATAATCCCCAATAGGACTGTAACCCAGATAAACTGTGTGCTCAGCAACAGGGCTGCAGTTTCCCACCTGCAGTGGCTCTAGTTTTCTAGCCCATGACCCAGCAGCCTCTCCTACACCAGTGTCTCTCATTTCAGCAGTCACGGAGATTTCTAGAGCACACCAGCTGCTCACCTGGTTTTAACTGTGCTACCTGTTCAAGGCAGCATTCCGTCTACATTAACCTTTATTGCATTATCCCTGTGCCTTCCATTCCTCATTTCCATTCCTTGCCCCCTTGTTTTCTGGGGAGGTAACAGGTCTCTGTCACTTTGCCTTGCTGTTCTTCCTATTAATTTCTCTGCCTTTTACTGTCAGAGCTTCCTTTGCCCGCTCCCTCCTTGAGCAGCATCCCAGTTGGGACTGGCATCTCATCAGACTGCAATTCCCTTTGCTTTGGTCCAGTGTACAAAATGCCAGAACATCTCAAATTGAGCTGGGACTCTTGTGTCATAGACAGCAAGGTCACTGCAATCCAAGGAGCTCCTAAGCCTGCATGTATGAGGCAGCCCATATTCATTCACACAGTGCAAAAGGTAGATCCACAGACCTCAGAGCTGAGTCCTTAAGCTGGTGCATTCAAGCATGTGCACACTGCAATAATTTATTTGGCAGATGGAGGAGGAATAAGGGTTTATTTTTATTATCATTATCATTAATATTATATGATTTATTTCCTCAGTGTTGTCTAGAAAAGAGACTCATTCCTGCGTCCGTAGTAGGTGAGAGAAGAGTGTAGAGGAAAGCACCAGCCAGTGGAGAGCTGACATAGGTGAGGAACCTGCTAAGTGTAGTTGGAAGATGTGAGACTTGAGCATGTGGTGGATCACAGATACATGGTGGTCTTCTTCCCTGCTACACCACTGTGGTTTGGTATGTAGTCAACCCCAACTGGGTTTTTCAAAACTTTGTGGTTTCTTCCATGGTCTCACCCCAGCTCTTGGGATGAGGTGATTCTCCCCCTGAGTAGTGGACAGTCCCACACTGGCACCCTCAGGGGTGTTGGCCTTCCCCCTCCAGGCAGGAGGGATTAGGTTTCACTATGCCCTGGAGAAAGTGCTCTGGAAGCTGTCAGCCTAAAGCAAATTGGAATATCTCCCCTACTGTGTTCAGTCTGTTGATTAAAGCAGCAGCTGATCTTATTGTCATTCCTAACAGATCAGTGCTGAGTTTTCCAAGGCTGCTGCTGAGCCCATTGTTAGCTTGGCTGGTTGCAATGATCTGAATTTATCCTAAGGGTTTTTGTTTGTTTTGGTTTGTTTTTTTTCTTATGGTTTTAAGCCTGCTCAGAAAATAACTTCTTTCTCATTTTGTGTTCATTGGGGTTTCACATGGAGGAACCTGCCAACCTGGCAAAAAACCTTTGGTCATAAGTTGCTGAGGGATGCTGAAGCAAATCAAACTAAACCAGACTCCCTGAAATCAGGAAAAGCTAAGCTAGGGTGAAAACAAACCACATTCAAACAGACCCCATCAGACCAGCCTCAGCCAGACCAAACTAGAGACCTGCCTTGGCTTGAGCAGACCAGACCAGACCAGACCAGACATATTTGAATTAGTATTTGAGTTAAGGGGAATAGAAAGGCATTTTCTTTCCTACTTCCA
Source organism: Athene cunicularia (assembly GCF_003259725.1). NCBI lineage: Eukaryota > Metazoa > Chordata > Aves > Strigiformes > Strigidae > Athene > Athene cunicularia. Next base: position 91,443,266 of record NW_020799097.1, read on the forward strand.
CTGACCTCCAGAGGAGCCCTGCTCTGCTTTCCTTGGGAAGTGGACCTTCTACTCAGGTGCAGAGCTCCCTAAGGTGAGATAGCTGCTTGGACAACTTGCACAATGCCACAACATTTTAGGGGGGACCACTTTTCTTTCTGTAGTAAAGGCTAAATGAAAGCAGAGACTCATCCACTATTTACTGCCTTAGAAATCTCTGGAAACAACATGGGAAATGGTACCCATCAGTAATCACAGCACTGAATGTCACTTTTCTGCTATGGTTGATGCCAGATGCTACCCTTGATTTTCTCCCACAGGAGGCGACACATAGCCCTGATGTAAGTGAAAAGGTTAGGAAGCTATGTGCCTATGCCATATGATCACAGTCAGCAGCATTGATTCATGGCCTTGCTGTTCTCCACACAGCAACGTATCCCACAGCAATTCCAAACAGGAACACTGAGTGTTAAATGGAACAGCTCTTTGGAGACTGGGTATTTACCAGACTGTCATTATCCATTGAAGTCCCTTATGATTTTTTTCCCATAAAAACAAGGAAACAAAAAACCAACCCAGCAGAAATAATTTTCTGCAGTCTCAACAGTTAGGATAAAATCTTTGTTTTAAGACCCTCTCTTCTTCCTCATGCTTCAAGTTGAGCTTGTTACTTTTCCCAGATAATTAGCATGCAGCCTGCAGGTTCCACAGCATCAGCTAAATATAAACCATCCTTTTATTTTTTCCTTTTGTTTGAGGGCTGTTGACAGAGATTTTTGTTCACTTGAAAGGTAGAGGATTAGCCATGTGAGGTTCATTCCTCATGTCTGTCTCCCGTCATCAGAGGACAGTGGGTCCCATCCATTAGCCAGGCACATGTCCAAGGCAATGCATTGGGCAAGGCTTCAGACAGGACAATGTCACAGCCAGACTCAAGGGAACAAGCTCCTGGGCTCTGACTTGGCCACAGTCTAGTGCTAAGGACAGAAGTTTGTGAGTCCTGGTTTTGTTTCCCTGCTTTTTGACAGTTACAGAGAATTTACCCTCCTTCAGTGTGCCTGTTTGTATTTCAGGAACAATACGGCTTGGGAAGAAGAGTAGATGAGGTCTATGTACAGGAGAGTTGCAGGGAATTGATTGCAGTCATCAACCTTTTGGTTTAACTAACTGGTACCTGTGAAATTCTATGAGATTTCCTAAGAAATTAGCCTCTAGCAGACATGGGGCTATGATACAAGTTCTCTCCATGCACTTTCAGGCTTCTACTAACAGAGCCCGCCCCTGTATCTGGCTTGTCTGCCAGTTTGTAATGCTTTAGGAGTGATGACATTCTAGACTGAGGAAGGATGAACACAGTCTCTGATGCTAATTTCTCATCATTTGGTGCCCCCTGTGTCCTTTATATACCCATTAGGAGAACAGGGTGACATTAAGGGAGCCACAGACTGCATTTCAAAGCCTAAGGGATCCCATCTTGGCTGAACTGTAGCTGACATTTCACCCACCCTGGGCTTTAATGTGCCGCAAAGACCCTCTGGGCATGATACACAACTGTTTTATAGAGCACTGAAACAGAGCATGCTCCAGCTGGGATAATAAAAGAGGGGATTTTTTTTTTTTCAATGGCTCCTGTTGGAACACATTATGAAACCCTTTGTGAGAGGCTTTAAAGAGTGCCTTTAAAATTAATTCGAATGGAGTGAGACTTGGCAGAGATTGAAGTCTAAGAAGAATGTGCGGGATGAAGAACCTCCAAACCAAGGAAAATAATTCCCAGAACATAAAGAAAGTTATCTGGAGGATTGGATCCCTTTCCTCCTCCCAACCCACGAAGCAGGTGGCAAGACTCAGATTTCCCGCCCTGAAGTTGGCACAGTCATCTAGTTTATCACAGAGTCTTTGGTCTGGCTTGGTCTGGTGTGGTCCCAGCACACACTCACTACTCTCCAACCACAAACATCTTGGGGTGGAACCTCAGGGTGACCAGGTGATTTGGCTCTGGCATGTTCCCAGATGAATGTCCCTTTGGGCCTACACCACCTCTGCAGCCAAAGGGTTTCCACGTGCATCCATCCCACTCCACTGGCAAGGCTCCTACTTATTTCTTTGCTTCCTGTGGGAGGTGGAAACAAACATTGCCATCCCCTATAACGTCTGTCCTTTTCCTCTCTAAGGCTGCCTCTGTGACTTGTCTTCTTTTCTACGCCGTTCCACTTATCTCCTGTCTGTGTCCAGCATCACAAGTGATTTTGGCATGGAGAATAAAGTCAAAAAATGGAAAAGACCTCCCTTCCCAGCACACACTGTTTTGTAGGAATTTATAAAACCAGGGAGTCTGGATAGCATGGCCAGCAGGGACAGTGAAGAGATCTTACCCCTGTACTCGGCACTGGTGAGGCCGCACCTCGATTCCTGTGTTCAGTTTTGGGCCCCTCACTACAAAAAGGACATTGAATCACTCGAGTGCGTCCAGAGAAGGGCAACGGAGCTGGTGCAGGGTCTGGAGCACAGGTCGTACGGGGAGCGGCTGAGGGAGCTAGGGGTGTTTAGTCTGGAGAAGAGGAGGCTGAGGGGAGACCTCATCGCCCTCTACAGCTCCCTGAAAGGAGGTTGCAGAGAGCTGGGGATGAGTCTAACCAAGTAGTAAGTGATAGGACAGGAGGTAATGGCCTCAAGTTACTCCAGGAAAGGTTTAGACTAGATATTAGGAAGCATTTCTTTACAGAATGGGTTGTTGGGCATTGGAATGGGCTGCCCAGGGAGGTGGTGGAGTCCCCATCCCTGGAGGTGTTTAAGAGTTGTGTTGACATAGCACTGAGGGATATGGTGTAGTTGAGAATGGTCAGTGTTAGGTTAATGGTTGGACTAGATGATCTTCAAAGTCTTTTCCAACCTAGACGATTCTGTGATACTGTGATCTTGAGCTGATACCTCACCTTGCCTGTGTCCTGCTTGCTGATGTGTCATCCCAGCAAGTCCAGAAATTTGGGCATTCCACCTTGCATCACATTTTACTTCTGCTGACTCTGGGCTGTGCTGCCGTCATGTGAGAACAGCAAGGGATGTGGGCCAAGCCATCTACTGAGGGGACAGTATCATCATCAGGCACAAGACAGGGACTTCTGGCCTGGCAGTCAGGGCTGTTGGATGTCGAAAAATTAGTAGGTCAGTCCTCACAGCATTAAGACTGGTAGGGCTGATGTGTTAGAAGCTTTCTGGTGCCTCACAGTTCTGCTGGGAAGTGTAGTGAAAGAGAAAGCATGTATTTTCTGATAAAGGCTTCCTTTCAGAGTCAGATTAAAGGGTTACAAAAAGGAGTAAGGGATGACAATTGAAGATAGGGGTGAGCATGGGAATCTGCATGGTAAGGTCTCTCCTACATGTTGAAATTTTCCTCATAAGGAAGAAATAAAAATTAGTCTGGAACTGAAGCACAAGATTGCTGAAGCCTGCTTTGGCCTTGGGGGAGAGAGGGTTTAAGGAAGCAGTGTTTGGGGATCTACATGCTTTGCCAGTGAAAGCCTTCTGGTGAAGTACAGGTTTTGTGTCATCTGTGGGCTTTCCAACAGCAGCACAAAGGCACATGTGTGGTACTCAAAACAAAAAGAGAAGCTAGAAATCCTATAGCTCGGCCACTAGCCTGACTGCTATCTCTTCCTTAAATCTAGCCTCATTGTTACATTAGAGCCACAAGTTTCAAAACCTTGGTTCCTCTGTGCCTGCTTCAAAGTTGATCTGTATGTTAACTGTGCAAGCTGGGGCTTTCAAAGCTGGAAATATGCCTTGGGCTGTTTTACTGTTTCATCTTAAGTGGGTCATTCATTTCTGAGGAGAAGATTAGGGAAAAAAAACAAACACCGCTGCTTTGACCACACTGAACAAAATTCTGACAGATAGGTTGTTGGAAAGTACAAGCTTATATGTTGGAGATGGGAATCAATGTTTGTAAAATACCACTCATCCTAACTAGAGTTGCCCTAGTAAAAAGCCATGTATCTCTGAAAACTCCCCGGACCATCTATTTTCTGTAGAGACTACTTGCAGCTGGACCGTTCTGTCCTCTGAAGCGCCTGTGTATGTTGAGCTTGCTCAGCCTTCCCGTGGCTCCTGAAATCCAGTTTGACAGCACTTCCAACATCTACAGGGTGATTTTTTTTTTTTTTTTTTTTTGGTGCAGCTGTTTCTCTGTTGTATCGTGGTACGATTTTTAGTCCACAAAGCATCCTACAGCACTACCTCTAAAAGATGTCTCCCCACCTCACTGTGCTCAGGAGTCTCCCGATGGGGGAGTGCAAGTGGGTGAGGTAAGGCAGGAGGCAGGTCCCTCTCTGAGAGCTGCCCTGGCTGCTGCACATGGCAAACATGGGGAAGGACTAAATCAGGGAAATGCAAAAGCAGAAGGGTGATCTCAGACTGCCCACCCTGAGGGACTGGCTTGCTTTCTTTCACTGTCACTGAGCTCCTTGCTGTCAGGGGAAGGATGCATAAAGTAAGCTGTTGATTGTGAGCAACTCATTCCTCCTTTTCTGAGTAATGAGCCTGATTTGTGGTGTCCATTGTAACCAGATGGACTCATGTTTCAAACATATAAAATCCCATGTAAACCCTGAAAATTCAGACTTTAAGATCTTTGTAAATCTAGCATCCCAAATTAATGTCAATTTTGAATGAATATGGCTTTGTATTTCTCCCTCAGTTCATCAGGTATGAAGATAATAAAACCACCTGATTCAACAGGGAAATTACTAATGAATAATTCATTAATACCTGTGGCACTCAAATACTATCACGAGCAGAACTGAGAAAAGGCTTTGAGGAAGGGCTTTGTCCCCTGTTGAAAGCTGTGAATGAGCCAGAGCCAGAGAGGCTGAGGAAAAACTGGGGGATAGGAGCAATGGTAGTCGGCGTGAGCAGAGGGAAAACACTGCCTGTCATTGTGGTCCCTCAGTCTGGAAACCTTCTCCCTGGTCCCTCTGAGGAGAGAAGGCCTGGGGGTACTAGTCTTGGGGTGCTTCATGATAGGACTGGAAGGATGCTGAGGAACAATCATGCCCTGGTGCCCAGGAATGGACCAGATGGGGCTAAAAGGGCCATCTTCACAGCACCCCGTCCTGTAATTCCCTCCTAGAAAGGAACACAGGGCTGAAGAGGCAAACGGCCCTCCTGAAGGGAATGTGGTATTAAGAAAAGGAATTCCACCGAGCTCTGGCTCCACTATGTGTGCCAAGTTTACAATGTCAGCTAACTCATCTGCCACCATATTGCTGGCCTCCATCACTCCTGCTCCTTGTCCACCGTACACACAGGTGTTAGACTGAGAGCAGTCTGCTTGTGCTATCTTCCTAAATGCAACTGGCCTGCAAGGGAAGGAAGAGCATATGTTAACTATTAAGTAGTCTATAGCCATTAAGCACTTCTGAGAAATTTCAGCTTGGGTGTAAAAACTTACCAAACTGCTAATCAGTGGATTATCTGCCAAACAGTAGTTTACATCAACAGAGTAGATTATACGCTTGTGTGCACAGTGTGAGGCAAAATCATCCCCACAGCTCTTCTCCTCAGATGTGCTCCCTCCCTCTGTTTCTGATCCCCACATAGACAGTTTTCATAACCCTCAACACTCTCTGTCTTTTCCCTTAGTGCCTTGAGGTGGTAAGTTACTTAAGGGTTTAATTTTAAATATTGACACTGCAAAAAGGTTGGGGTTTTCTGAGTGGCGACTCATGCAAAAAAAGAACAGAGTGGTTTGGTTGTAATGGGGTGGTTCTCCAGCTGTTGGACAATTCAAAGCATCTGACATACTTCGTATGGCACACTGGTAATATGAGCTCCCTCTATCCCACAGAAGTCTGTTACTTATCAAAGAGATCGAGGTGCTCTAAGTGATGGGAATAATCTGGAGGATTGGATGGAGGTAATCACATCCTCAGGTGATCCAAGTATCTGAACCCAGGTGACTGACTTTTTCCACTATATATCACCAGAAACATCAGGACATGGATCTGCAAGGGTATCATCTTGACTGTGTTAGCTCTTGGTGGACAGCCTAGATCAGGTCAAGCTACTACTTTGCACCAGGTCAGAAGTAATCTGTTTGGGAGGAAAGTATGCTTTGCAATAACCTGAGTGCTAACATTTGATCAAGAAAGTGCCACAGCAATGGGGTTTTACACCAGAAAGCTCCTATTTACTGAAACCCTGAGTGTGTAGCAATAAGAGCTGACTTCAGTGAACAGGAAAAAAAATATATGTGTAAGTGTATACATTTGTAGGGAAAGAAATGTTCCCAGATTGTCAAAAACATGATGAAATATTTGGGGCTTTCAGTTTGCAGCAGCATTCCATTCTTGAAATGTTAGTTAATTCATACATAGAAGAAAAAACACCAACAACCCATGAAAGCTCTAAAGGTTGAAGAGGGTGTACAAATAAAGGTCTGTAGCCTTGGAGCTGGTGGAGAGGCATGCTTGCTGCACAAAAGCCAGGCTGTCTGGCAGGGAAACGATATCTCCCACCTCCTCCTCAGAGTGTCAGGGCAGATGCTCAGCCCCAAAGAGGCAGCCAGCTGCTGGCCAAGGCCTTGTCCTGGGCAACTTTCTTCCAATGGGCCAATTGGCACGAAAAGGACACGTTGCCACTGGGCAAAGGGAAAGATGCTGTGGCTTCCTTCCCTGCTGCTTTCCCCTCTGGAGTCACAGCTGGATACATCCCTCTCCTGCTCAGGCTGAGGGGAGGAGAGAGGGGAAACATGCCGGCAGGGAGGGCTGGGCGATAGCAGCCTGTTTGTAACCCTCGATAAATGCCACGGTGCAACCAGCGTGAAATGAAGAAATATTGCTTCTGGTAAATATTTATTTTATATCAGAAATTAGCATACCAAATGTAATTAAAAACAACTTTATGTGCACATCCCTCCCCCCTGAGTCTGTCAAATGACATCTTAGAATAACTAGTCATAAAGAATGTAGCCTAATTAGCAAGCATCCCAGCCTACTGTTGCTGTTTGATTATTACCCTACAATGAGCTGCTGAAATTAGGATTTCATTCCTCCTCTCTGCCCTCCTCCAGCCAAAGCCAGCGTTGTCTGTTTTTCATCCTATCCACTTCTATTTTACCTTTCTCCTGGTGAATATGGGAGCACCTACATACCGGAGCCAGCCTCGAAATCCCTCGCTTTGCTGAGCTGGGTATGTGAGTGACACCTGTCAGCAGAGGCACCCCTGTCACACAGGGCAGTTTTTGGATGGCAGGCACTGGGATTTCACCTGTGCTCCTCAACTCCTTGTCCAGGCACCCAGGAGCTTGGCTGAGGCATGAAGAGTGAAGAGACGAGGGCTGGGATGAGGGAAGACAGGAGAGACGTACAGAGGGGACCAATTAGAAAGGTCTTAAAACAAACAGGCAAGTGGTTAATCCCAGTCTGGTGTGCAGCTGCTTAATTGCTCATCCCGGGGCTGCTTAGGAGTGCTGGCATGCTCTGAGCCCGATGCCTCCGTACACCAGGGCGTGTGATATAAAACAGGTTTTAAAGGGGCTTACAAGTCTTACATCCATCAGAAATGACCCATCAGTGGTAGGAAAAAAAAAAAGAGAAAGGACCAGATGGTGCTTTGTGAAAGCCTTTCTCCTCTTGTTGCTAGCGAAAAACCAAAGCCCTGCACAGGCTTTTACTGAGCCTGGGGAGAGGGGCTGCTGGCTGCTGGGAGCCCAAGGTTTGGGGACATGAGTGGTTCATTTTCTCCTCCTGAGACTTTGGACTATTCCCCTGTGAGCCCTGCTGCTCGTGCTCGTGTGCAGCCCTGTCTGGCCCTGGACCCTTCCTTGCAGATCCATCCCCTCCAGGAAGCAACCACGGGCTCCCAGGGGCAGGACAGTCCCTGGGGAAGGTCCTCAGGAGACCTAGCAGGGACTCAGCGCCTGCCTCAGGCATCTCCAGTCTACCTGTCTCTGCCCAAATGAGCCCCTTGCTCCCCTTCTCCCTAGGGGAGAGGACAAGGTGCTTTTAGGACCTGATTTGTCTGACTTATTTTAGACATTGACTTCAGTATGAGACAAATTACGTCATGGAAGAGTCTGTTTTCTTCATTGACTAAACAGAGACCTGAGGGTGACTTGCTTAGGTTAAAAAAAGCCCAGTGAAATGAATCCCGTTCTGAGATCTTGTTTTCCCACAAATAGAGGCTAACCAAGACAAAGCAGAGGAGAGGGACAGCTAGTATTAAAGAACAACAGAATTAACTATAATGGGAAGCATTTCCCAAGAGGCTTTTCAAAAGAAGCTTTTCATCAACACACAAGAGAGACATAGGCTTTGTCTGGCTTTGTCTGGGATGCTTTAGCAAGAGGAATGAGGACATGGGGAGCCAAGATTTTGGAGAGAGCAACAGCCAAATGGGTCACACTGGAACTGAGTTCCCTGGAAATTCAGGAGTGGCGCTGAGGCATCCTCAGCTCCATTGGCTCACTGGTGGTTTTGATAACTTGGTTGGGAGGGGGAGGTGTAAGGGAACCAGGGGCTTTGGGGAGAAACCTTGTGCAAGTCTGGGAAGGCCCACGGGGCACCTATTCAAGCCACCCCACATCAATAAGGACAGAAGAAGAGCTTTGTCCTACTCACCCCTTCCATCCCACCTGGGACAGAGACCTCAGATCCCAGCATGGGTCACTTGCTGGTGGTGCACTGGCAGACTGGGAGGCAGCTCAATGGGAGTTGGAGACAGAGGCTGTGATGATTTTGCTGGGACTGTAAATGAGGAGGGGCTTTGAGCAGATATGCTGCAGTAGGGGCTGTGACCCTCCTCATTGCCTGCCAATGCTGGGTCTTGTTTTGTTTGAAACAAACTTTGGAAGTTTGAAACTAGGTTTGGTGTCCCCATAGAGGGTTCCCCAGGCAGACCCTGCCCTGCCTGGGGCACACTGGGGCTGTTGCATGATTCCAGCCTTGAGACTAGCTCTGAGGCTTGGTTCTGAAGGACTGTAGGTGCCACGAGGAACATGAAAAGCACTGTGATGCTGGTGGACTGAGACATGTTGGCAGCCAGAAGGAGGGTGGAGGGCGTGAAGAGAGGTGAAGGAAACCGGTTGGCTTCAAAAAGCCTTCCTGAGACCCTGCAGTAGCCTCTGTCCCTGTGCTGGCAATGCTCCCAACTTTATGGAGACTTCCTCCACTTCTCAGAGAGGATCCCCATGCTGACATTGCAAATGCAGCAGCCCCAGGCACTGGTTTCCTAATTGCTGTGCATGGCTGGGTCCTCTTGGGGATCCAGCAAGGAGGGTTATTGAAGATATAGAAGGCTGGTGTTTCATTTAAGTCATTAGAGAGCTCCTCAGAGAGCTGGAAGGGAGACAAAATGAGAGAGATGGAGGGGGAGAGGGAGGGTGAGGCAGCAGGAGAGGAGGGGAGCGAGAAGACGAGGAGGGAGTGAAGGAAGATACGGGTGAAACAGAATGGAAATATGGTGAAAGTATCTGGAAGGAAGGAAAAGAGAAAGGGAGAAGAGAGGGAAGGGAAAGTGGGTGAGGGAGATGGGGGGTGTGATGGAGAAAGGAAGCCCACATGTCAGAAGATGAGAAAAAAGTCCTGTTGCTTACCAAGAGCAAGGAGCAGGAGCACTGCAAGACCCTTCCCTGGGGTATGCTGTGCCAGGGCCCTGCAGCTGCCTGCTTTTCCCGCCCCTCTTCCCTCCCTTGCACTCTGCTCTTTGTGTCACCTTCCCAGCTGTTCTTCTTCCCCCAGCTCCCCCCTCTGGCTTGGGCAGCATCAGGCAGATTTTTAATCTGAGATATTTTTATTTTAATTTCTGACAGCAGTGAGAGCAGCACTTAGTCTCCTTCACCTATGCTTTCTCTTCCTATTTTTTTCTTTTCCTTTTTTTGTTTTCCTTTTCCTTTTTAAGACTTTCATTCCTTTTTCTTTCTTTTCCTTCCTACCTTCTTTCTGTCTCTCTCTTTGTGTGTGTCTCCCTGCTTTTGGACACCTAAGCCTTTCTCCCTCTCCTTCTCCCTCCTCCCTGATGGAGGGAAGCAGGCAGCTGCTTTGCAGAGCAGGGGAAAGAGCCGGCCAGCAGTGGGGTGAGCTCAGAATCACAGGCTCTACTCTCAGGAGACTCTAGTTGGAAATGGTTGACTTGTTTTCTATGGAAATATTTTTTGGTTAAAAAAATTACCCTTTTCTATACTTTTTTTTTTTTTTTTTTTTTTTTTTTGGCGGGGGGTAGCAGATTGTTGTCTCTGTCAAACATTATGTTTTGTAGATGGAAGAAATAACAAATATGTATAACAAATATGTACTTTCTTTTCTTCCACTTTTTCCACATGGGAAAAAAAGAGAAAGCTCAACAAAAATTACACATTTGAAAAAGTGAAATATCTTCATGGATTATTTTGAAGAAAGTGATTTTTTGTTGTGGTTGCTGAGCAAAAGAAAAAAAAAAAGACAATTTTGATGAATTCTGCTGGTGTTCTGAATAGACAAATATCCTCACTACAGCTATTTCACTGCTACCTTGCAGCAGGGGAAAGTGAGGCGCGGACAGCTTCATGGGTTGGCTCAAAGGCAAGCTGTGAGTCTGTAGGAAAGCAAGGCATTGATCCGGCTTTGCAGGCAGTGCCATACTTGAACGTTTTCCCTGCTGACCATGAATTGCACCCATCTTAGCAGCTCACCACCTCTGCAAAGCCCAAGGGGGCAGAGTAGAACACAATTTTGCTTCCCTCTGAGGATGGGGGAATGGGAGAGGAGCTGGATTAGCCTTGGTAGCCGTGCCTAGTTGCTTTGCAGTTACCTCCTTCCAGTCTAATTTGCACCGTGTTTTTTTCCCTGCTACACACAGTATATTTGCATTTCACCCTCTCTGGCTGTGTTCCACCCCTGCGCCAGTTGCACCCTTGTGCTAAGGGCAGTGGCACCCCGGGTAAGAGCTGTGCACCAAGGATGTTTCTGCAAATGAGAAGGCCAGGGAGGAATTGGAAGGAGAAGATTTAATTGCTGGAGCTCAGGATGTTTTCCAGAGCTTGCAACACAGACTTTCTCAAACATGGGATGCATCAAACCTAATTGCTCTCCAGGCTGACCTGCTCCTTAATTAGAAAGTGTTTTAAAGCCCCATGTCAACTCCCTGCTGATAAAACTGCCTTACAGTATGAAATGAGAACCAGCCGCCCCAGCACCTTGCAGCACTGCTCGGACTGAGGCAGGAGTGCAGGATGCCCGGTCCTTTGCCTGCAGAGAAACCCCAGAGGGCTGTGGCATGGTGGGGTTCAAGGGTGTCACCCCGCCTTCCTTCAGCCCGTTTTGAAACAGCACTGTGTTGGGGTTTCCACAGGATGTATTTGCTTCCCTGGGAATGAAATCCCCTTGATAGAAATCCAAGTTCAGTGGGGACATGAGGGGTTGTGGTGGGTTCAGTCTTGAGGCTGGACAACATGAGAGCAGCAAGGGGCAAGCAGGGGAGATGCTATATGGCTTTCCCTGGCATGGACATGCTACTGCGTCAGCCCTCCAGTCTGAGGTGATCCAAGCTGTAGCATATCCATGGGAGAGAAATAGTCTCCAGTGCAGCCTCCTGCCTCTGAATATGTCCTCCTCCTCTGCCTTTCCCTGGTTGCCCGTTGTCATTTCCTACTTGGCCAGCTCCACAAACATCTTAATTTCATGCCTGCTTGTCAGGGCTGCTTTGTGAAACATCTGAATGACATTAGCACAGTTTAAGAGTGTGACAGACTGAGGAGCAGCAGCCTCCTGTGATCGCCTATTCCAGATGGTTAAGTGACAAATCTCACTTCTGATATCTTAACTAGAGAGGTGCAGGAGGAAAACGTCCCCAGGGAACACCAACCCCCCTCCCCCTACGCCAGCTCTGAGCTTTTGCTGCGACCAGGCAGCGGTTAATCCAGACGGAAGGAGACATGCAGCAGATGCCGTGTTCTTTAGGGACCCTGGAAAGCTTTTCCCCTCCCTCTGACTTGTTGCTGCCTCATCTCGATTACGTGCACAGCCATAAACAGCTCAGGCAGACCCTGTGCTTGTTCCTGCAAGCGTCTTTTGCCCAGTGACTCTTCTCATTAGGGTGATACTCTATCACATTACATTCAAATGATATTTGCAGTCTCATAGGCATGTTTCTGGCCCCAAACCATTGTAGGACATTTTGGGGAAGAAACTCTGCATTCACACTGGTAGTGAAAGACAAGCATTGCCAGGGGAAAGTTTAGAGTCAAAACTTGATGTGCTTGTGTGTGTAAGGAAAATGTAGTCCAGGCTGGTGAAGCCCCTTGCTCAGGGTGACACTGCAAGCTGCTTGCATCTTGGCTGCCTTGCTGAGTGAGTGCAGCTTTGCTTTCCAGTGAAACCTCTCCTGGGACATAGCTAGTTTCTGGACCACTCCTGACATTAGTGTAAGAGTCTCCTACTACTGTTACCTCTGGGGGTGATAGAAATGCATTGTAGGACTAGTGCTGACAGGTTCTAACTCTGCTGACAAGTAAAGCTAGAAGTTCTGGGTCAGCACAGGTGATTTTGTGTGTGTGTGTTTTTATGGCTTGCTATTCTACCTCTTGAAATGCAGCTGACCCCAGCTTGGAGCACAGCAGCTGGTTGGAAGGACAGGACAGAAGGTGGTAGAGCATGAAGTGAAGCAAAATACTGTAAAACTGGGGAGGCCTACTTAATGATCATCTACAGTTGGAGTTTTGTACCTCCTCTGCAGTATAGCAGTGTTACAACCCTTTTAGTGAATAATCTGTATAAAAGGCTTCCTTTTGTCCATGCAATTTAATGGGAGTTTCCCCATCCTGTCTTGGGAGTGGATCCTGAGACAACAGTGTCCTCTATCATGCTGTAGCAGCATATGTATTCTGGGTCTGCAGATCACAGAAAATATAACACACAAGGTAAATACTGAGAGACTATGTCTTTCTATGCTCTCAGTGCTGTTCCCATTGCTATAGTTACAGCCATGTGGGTGTTTGCTTGGTAAATGCCCTTGTCTCCCTTAACTCTCACCTCCCCCCAGCATCTATTCCCAAGCTCAGACACCCCAGGGGCAGAGGCTCACAGAGCCTTTCCTGCCAGCTCACCTGGCTTGCTTGTGTCAATGCCCTGGACAGGGAGTTGAGCAGCTTTGCTAGTGCCCAAACAGGAAAAATTGTCCACCCTCCCTGCCCTGATGCAGCCTACCAGCCCTGAAGCAAGGGCTCCCTGCCTCCCAGAGCAAGAAGCTCAAGTCACTGGCAATAGGTCTGGGAGGCAGGGAGGCAGAAACCTGATAGTTAGATAACTGCTTTTGTAAAATGCTTGGATTTCAATGAAATTGGTTGAAGGTTTCCTGGTGATGCCACATGAATACATTTGGAGTCTGCGCAAGTACTGCTTTCCTCTTGATGAGACATTCGCTTTTGGTGGCGGGTGACCCAATTGGAACCAGTGCTCTGGTCTGTGCTTACACTCAGCTACTGCAGTCCAGAGGCAAGTCTGACTTGCAGACTCCTGAGAAATGCTCACAGGAGGCATCCATCAGCATCCTGGTCCCTGCCTGCCTTCCCTGTATTGTGTTGGAGCACATGTGTTACTTCAGAAATATCTCTTGAGCCTCTTTGAAATAAAAATAAATGGGAATTAGTATATGCTGCTGAAATCCTATCTTCAGCCTTCTGTAGCTGGGAGGCAGAAACAGGGGTTGGATCCAGCTAGGATTACTCCGGATGGTTGAAATAATTCCCAGGCTGGTCCCAGAAGAGTGATAGGCAGAATGAGTGTGGGGGGAACAAACCTCTAAAACTGACCTTGTCAGTGGAGAAATGTTTCAAGTTACACCCTCAAAGAAGAAAGGAGATGTTCAAGGGCTCAAGGAAGGTGACCTAGCCTGATTTAGTTCATCTGGGAGTCTCTGGGTATGAGGAATCACCTGTGCCAGTCTCAGCTGGTACATGGTGTTGCCCATCACCTCCACCCACTGCCTCCCTCTGCAGGGATCCTGGAGGAAAGTGACAGGCAGAGCAAAGTGGAACTGGTGGGACTCGGGAATACAGCAGCAAAGTCCCCAGCCATGAGTAAACTGTGCATTTCTCAGCGCTTTTAATCTCCTTATTATGGTAATGGGCTGATAACTGATTGTGTAGTTAAAATGGAATTTGACACCAGGGCTGCAGTTTCTCTGACTTCAGAGCGATGCTGTAGTAAACAACGTGGTAAAGAGCTATAAGAGCTGATGTTCTGCTTCAAACCTGTGCTAATGGGAATCTGGAGAAGTGCAAGAGAATAAAGGAAACCTGAATTTATGTGGATAGATGCATCAGATGGCCCTTGATAAAGAAAGCATTTCTTGGCCTAGAAAGGGGATGGTAAGAGAAGTCACCCTGGGGGTGGAGATGGAAAGGCATGGAAGATACAGGGGCTATGAGAATAAAAGACTCTGGGGCCACTGGCTGCAGTGTACAGCATCTGCACAATCCTCTTGCAGTGGCTGTGCATGTAGCCTCAACAGGCAACTAGCCAAGCTGACACTGATGGTCCCATCACCTGCTTACCCCTGCAACAGCACATCACATTCTCCTGACACGGTTCCTCTCTGCTTGGCCCAGCTAATCAGCCAGTGCTTTAACCACACTTCAGACTTTTCCTGGCTGCTGTTTTTGCATTGTCTGCTGTACTGCCTGCTATGAGGTCCAGAATGTTGGCTAAGCATTTGTCCTCCATGGATTTCCTATGAATTTTCCAAATGTTTGGGAACAGCTCTATCGCTTCACCTGATCTGATAGTTTTATTCCTATTGTATTGTATCGTATCGTATTGTATCACATCATATCGTATCATATCGTATTGTATCATATCATATCGTATCCTACCCTACCCTATCCTATCCTATCCTATCCTGTCCTGTCCTGTCCTGTCCCATCCAATTGCACATCCCTCTGTTCAATGTAAGGCTTATCCAGCAAAGCACAGTAAAAAGACCAATGTCCACGGCCTCTGGTTTGTTCTTGTATCTTCACTCTTGACAGTGGTTTGGCACCAATCTGAATCTCTATAAAGGAGGAAAGGGATCTCTGTCATGGTCCTAGCAATTAAATTGCAGAGAATAAGAAACACAAAGGTGACAGGGCTATGAACCTATCGTCTCCTCCATCCCCATAAGCACATTTCTCCCATGATATAGAAGAAGAAGGGGAAGAATCTCTCTCCGCTCACCCTTCTGAGATAGGTGATAACAGATGAGGCAAACTGTGAACCCCTCTGAACTGCAAGGTCCCAGTACTTTTCTGGATCCTGAAATCTGAGGTATTGCAGGTTGATGGCCTGACAGCTGCAGGGAAAATCCTTGTGTGATCCTGCTGGATTTACTCCAGTGAAGATCCCTCTTCATGCTCTACCAGTCACTTAGACCACTTCATTTTTGCTTTGAAAAACAGAAAGAAAAAGATCATCATTTTGAGGCTCTGCTTTTACTCTTTTTTTTTTTTTTTTAACTCACAGTCAAGTACTTCTGTGTGGGGAAAAAAGACCCATTGAATTTCAAGGTCTTAGGCAGCAGCTATTTCCTCCATTAAGCAGACGGATGTGGGGAAATGAGGGAAAGCATATTGATTGATTTTACCAAGGTCCATTATAGGTCGTGTGGATGTTGAAATATGAATGTGGCTTTGACATTAGGTGGAGAGGAAGCTGGACTCCCAGGAGGGTGCTATAATGAGAAGGCACAGTCTTGATTTGTTGGGCCCAGCAAGGGGGGGGATGAGCAGTGTCCCCAGGTGCCACATTCAAAGCTGTGTTCAGATGCTGCAGATAGCCCCCGAGTGCTCATGACCAGACTCCCAGCCAATCTTCCTCCTCCCAAGGACTACAGGTGGTGTAGTAGGTATCCATGAAGCCTCAGACCCCACCATGAGCACATAGGGATGGGGTTGCCCTTGCCCCCCAGGCACCCTCTAACCATGTGCTAGCACTGGCAATGATACTAATATCACTCCTTCACAGGAGAAGCTTGGGAAACTGTATTTGGCCTGTCCCTGAGTACTGGATGACTCAGGTGCTTGATGAAAAAGCAGTATTTATAGAGGAGCCCACTGGAACCTAAAACCTGAAAGGTGCTTTTTAGGGGAAATACTGGCTGTCTGGTGCAATTAGTTGAGAATACCATGTTTAGCATGGAGGCTTTTATCTAGCTGCACGTAGTACCCTCAGGTAACAAAAGGTGAGTCTGCAGGCTTACAGAAACCTCTTGTTGGTTGTGCTCTGCAAGTGCTGGGAAGCAAGCAGGTTTGAGGGGATTAAACTCAACTTGTGATGCCCAACTGGGTTTGTGGGTTAATGGATGTCTCATATCCACCTTTATTCTCAACATGTTGAGAGCAAGGAGAATTCACTGTGCAAATAAGAGCAAGTTCAGCTCCTTTACGCGGAGCAATACTGCAAATCAAGCTGTACTGAAGCACACAGCATATGCTAAACTGTGGAACTCCTTGCCACAAGAAATTATCCTACTAATGGTGAGAATAATTTAACAAAGCTTGATGGCACAGGTAGCCAGGCAAACCGGCATGTGTAGTAACACAATCTTGCAACCCATGGAATAAGAACGATTTTATTTTCTAGCTGTTAGGTCTAGGGGGCTTTCCCAGATTTTTTTCAACCTGCTTAACAAATACATCTTTGCTGTAGGCATGTCTCTGGTTGCACCTATTTTTTTAGCAGGAAATTAGAGGTGACAAATGGTTTACATCTGTGGGATGCTGGTTGCCTGATGTACCCTGAGTCAAAGACACGGGCTTGTTTAAATGTAGCTAACGGGAGTCTATGCACTTCTCTTCCCAGAGCTGCCAGTAAATCCAACAACACCATTTTACAGTTCAAGCTCCTTAATCAGCCCATTGTTTGGGAGAATTTGTGACCTTCTTCAGTCCTGACAGTCAAGATCATGCCCTGCTCTTCTGCTGGGAGACTCTCCTTGTTCTTTTCCGTCTACATTCCAGCTCCCTTATCCCAAACTTTGTACTTGTCAGACACTGCCCACCAACTCGGAACAAATGGACACTGTTTGCTGCCTGCTCAGCTGCCTCCTTCATATCCCTGTCACTGTCGTTGCACACCAGATTCAAGGCAGTGTTCCCTGGTGTGAGCTGGGCTCTTGTCTTTTCCTTCCCCTTCATCGTGCATCATTTATGTCCTTGTCAGCTCTCTGGTGCCACGCTGCCTTTTCTCCTTGCCTTGTCCCCAGCCTCTCTTTATTAGATGCCACTTCCAGAGGTTGCATTGGTCTCTCTCCCTTTACACAGTCCCAGGAGTACCCATTAGCATTAGACTTCCCTTCCTTGCAAGTCACAGGCAGCCTCACTGCTTTTGGACTTATCCTCTAATTTTAGCATTGCTGTTTCTTACAACTACTTTTCCCATAAGGTCAGAAGAGTCCCTGCCCTCTCAGAGATGTTATTCTCTTGGCAGCAAGCAGATATTTTGCAGTCATGCAAGCCAGCCTTCTCAGAACAAAGCAACCTTTATTAGACAATGGGGATGCAGTGATTAGGCTAGCCTGGCATAGAAAAGCTTACACGCACATCTGTGTTGCAAGCATGTACCTGCAGCTCTGCCCAGCAATGGCTGGGGGGTCTAGACTCCAGTCCTTCACTGGGCAGCAGAGGGGTCTGCACTGCTCTGCAGAGTAACTCCACACATGCACAGTCCTGGATTGTGCCAACTGAGCACTGCCTCTGGGAGCAACTCCCTTTTCCTCTTCCCAGTTCCCAGCATGTAGGGAATCCAGGCAGACCCTGCAGGAGTATTTGCCTGGGGATGGTCCTAAGCTTGGTCCTTACCCAAACGTTATTGTTCTGGTTTTGTGTTTCAGAAAGCTACTTAAGTGCTTGGGAGAGTACAGGTAGAGCAGAGCCCTCCCCTAGCACCTCTGGGAGAAAGATGTGCTTCCCTAAGCAGGAATTCCCTGGGTTGCTCCACATCTCCTCAAGTATGGCTTTTTGCAGAAATTGCCACTGTCGTCTCTGAGTTGACTGACACTCTCTGTGAAGTGAGCTGCCTTATGGTAGCACTGCACTGACGGTATGACAGGGCTGTGTATTGAGGTTCTTCGGAAAGAAAGGCAGCCTATGAATTATTTAAACACCTCTGTTTCCGATTAGCTTATGACTAATGTTCATTGCACTAACCCCTGAGATGCTGAACATTAAAACTACTGGAGAAAATATAATGGGTTGAATTGCTTTCTAGGTAGCAAGGTACACACAGAGCTTTTGTGGACATTTGTGTGTTTGTTTTGCTTTTACTTTTAAATAGACACACTGAAAAAGAACTCTGCTCAGGGATTGAGAGTCCACAATGGGACTGAATAATTTTTCAAGAGCAACAGGGCACAACAGGGAGTGAATACCACAGGAGACAAGGGGATTAGAAAGAAATCTTCTTTCTGGTATTACATTAAGGTTTTAAAAGCCTTAAGATCAGGAGCTGAAGCAGGGAATAGAGATTGCCTTGAGATAGCCTGTGGAATGAAGGGTGCATGAGCAACACGAGCAAATTTCATATCATGTTGGAAAAGCATTTAAAAAAAGCACTGGTGAAGCTCAGAAAGCAGAGGCCAATGTTAGACCAAGGTAATAAATGCCTGGTGTGTACTGACCAGTTTGTGGTCTATGGCTGGACTTGGAAACCTTTTCCTGCTGGAGTGGATATATGACAATCCCAACTACCTCCCTGTTACCAGAGGGTGCAAGTCTTATGAATGAGATCAGCTACAAACCCCCTTTTAGATTGAAGAGACCAGCCCAGAACCTGATAATGTGGAGGTTTAACTAACAGCTTCATGTAAGATTCGGACACTTATCATTACAATTTCCCTAATGATTTCTGTACCTATCAGCAGCCTCCCTTGCAGGTGGCAGGTCTGTCTTTGGGTCACTGGGGACCACAGATATCTTTTTGTCTGCTGCCCTTATTGCTGTGGGTCAAATGAATTGGAAACTCTCAGTTTGTGCTTCTTTATTCACATGCACCGACTGTTAGCTACATGTTCCTCTGGATACTTGTGTGCTGGCTTACTAATTACCGGAGTTATATTTGCTAAATAAGGGTATGGTTCTTGATCACAAAACCCAAGCAGCAACAAAAAAGGAAACTTCATTACTCATCATATTATTCTATAATATCAGAGCTAGCTGCACCATGTTCCCCACAGTGTGAGTTTCTTGCAGACTTTTTAATCAGCTGAGCTCCCTTCAGGTTAGACAGCTAGAACCAAAGACACTTAGAACAGAAGTTGGGGATCCAGAAGGAACACAAGGATATACCCTCCTGGGGACCCCAAACCAACTCCTGCAACCTCCTTCAAAACTTCCATCTGGTTCCCAAACTTCTTTTTTCTGCACATACGTCTTTGTTTAGGTTCCTTCCCTCTGAAGGAACAGTATGTCTTGGGCCTGTCAGGATTGTCTGAGACCCCACTTCGCATCAGGAAAAAAATTAAGAACAAAAGAAATGTATAACAACAAAGCCAAAGGCTAAGGTCTCAGTAACAGAGTGTGCAATTCATTGCACTGATAAGCATTTTCAGAGGGTACTTCATCTGCTCTCTTCAGCTGGAATAGATGAGATTTCTCTTGTTCTTAAAATGGTTCTTCTGCTGTAAGAGGAGTCTGGGGTGATTATTTCACATGGAGGCCTTTACATAGCAGACATCTAAAGGGTAGGCAGGAAGGGGCAGATTTTGCCCCTTGTTACAGAAGCAAATCACAAAGGTGAGAGCTGTCAGACAGCTCTTCTCCTTACTCCCTCATTAAGTTTTATGGGGGCATATCTTGGCTGTGGGAGCCAAAGTAATGTTTTCCAGAAGAGACCCAACCAGAGAGTTTCTGTTCCCCATTTAGACTTGGGAGAATCCAGCTTCTACTGGAAACTAAGATATCTTCAGAGCATCTTCTAAGAGCTCCTCAATGGCCCTGTTCATTTGAGGGACACTATGCAGTAGCTGTGCCTGCCTGCTCAATGAGGGTGAGAAAACTAAGGGAATATTGGCTCCACAGCTGGTTTTCCTGCCATGGGTGCAGAGGGTGCTGGAGCACAGGCTTCCCCCCTCTGCTTCCCTCAGCAATGAGAAAGCCAGCTGAATCACAACTCTGAATTTCTGTGGGTGTCCGTTGCCAGTCCTACCTCATCAAGGCATCTTCTTGCTGTGCAGTGAGTGCTGGGCTCCCCCGTATTTTACAGAGACTGTGTATCTTAGACCAATGTAATAGATGTGAGACCTACTTCTGCTTGCTCCCTTCATTAGCTCTGGGAGGCTAGCTATGTCTTTTAAACCATTTGAAGTCTCCAGGAGGTCTTCCCATAGTCAAGATTTCAGCAGATCTCCTAAAATAAGCAGGATTTTGCCTGGTCAATGCCCCCATAGGAAGCCTGCAAGGCACATGCAAAACACTAAAGCAAACAGCAGCGCCTTTCTGCATCACTGGCATGGTCTGACACAAAGGGAAGCTTTGCTGGAGGATGAGCAACCTTGTAGCTAAATCCTGAAACGCAGACTTCAGTGAAGCCTTGACAATTTTTAGCCCTGCTTTTGTGACCGTACCACAAAGTTTGTGACACTGCTCTGTGCACCAAGCTTCCTATTGGGGCTGATATTCATTCCTTGCTTGATTTCTGGAAGTGCTGCCTCATAGTCCACCCCAGGGGCAGCTGCACTGCAGCACTAAGGGACTCTATTACCTGTGGGAGTCCCTCAGGATGGAAGGTGCCATAGCAGTGTCTTGACAGTGGCATGAGGGAGGGGGACCAGCTGCTCTCCCTCTCTGCCATATGTCTGTTTCTGTATGCAGCCTGAGTGCAAATGCATTTTATTAAATAAAAATGTCTTTAATTGAATGAAACTCCAAAAAGCTGGTTGGACTCCAAAAGCAACGTCAGCTCCAGGCACTGCTTTTGTTTTCTTTCGACTTTTAGCTTCTTAAGTCCAAACATCTCTCAGATATTATCACTTCTGTATTTTTAATTGACAGGACTCACAGGGCTAAAACCCTTCTGTGTTCAGTTCAAGGAACAGCATGGCCTGGCCTGGGGACTGTTGCCAGCAGGATGCACGGGTGAGACCATCCTGCTTCAGGAGAAAAGTGTTTAGCTGCACCGTGCCGTGCTGTTTGCTTTACTCACCAGAGAACGGGCCCTGGACTCTGAGGCCGGGAGAAAGGGTGTCTTGTCTTAGTCCAGCACTTCTGGTCTCCTAACGCTCCCTGTCACTGTTTCAGAGCATTGAGGACAGGCTGGCTGCAGAGGGAGATCCTTCACCTTCACATGCCTCCCAGGAAAAGGACAGACAGAGCAACTTTTCTGTAGTCCTGGGGCTTTTCTCCTTACACATATCCCCCCCCAGCCATCATATATAGGCTTGACTTGAGGAAGGTAATGTGCTGGACTGGTACAGGCTCTTCTTCACGTTTTTCTTACGAGAAACCCCGCTCTGGTTTCTTTGTAAGATCTTCTTCCCAGGCCAGCAAGGCTTCTGTGTCCTATCTCACATCAGACAATCCTTTCTCAGACCCGGGCTTGCCATGGGGTTGCTAAAATGCAGTCCCCACAAGGGGCAGACAGGGCACTTTTCTGTGATAATAATTCTACTTCAGATGTCTGTTGCTCTCTTGGTAGCAAACCAAGGGCAGAAGGCATGCATGCTAAGCGGTCTCTGTTTGACTCATCTACAGCCCTGTAGCTCCTCTGTTAGCAAGACCGATCACTGCCTGCCCAGTTAGCAGCCTGAACTGTGCTTACAGCAGCTCCGTCCTCACGGGGTGCCAAGGGCTGGAGGATGCTGAGACAGAGATAGTGCTGCAAGATACTGCAAGTGTGAAGTAGGCTAAAGCACTCAGAGAAGAGATGTACAGTATCTCTCTCAATAACATCTTAGAGGCACAGCACCAGTGTGTGGAAGAGTCTCAGTCTCCCAGTATAGCTACAGGAACAATTTTCTACTCTGTTTTGTTACAATCACTTGTAGCAAAGTCATGAGTCTTGCTCATGCACCCTTGGTGTTGCTGTGAGGTTCTTTTCCATAGTCACCCTGCTATAAAATATCCTACTGAACCTGTCCTCTCCTTGATACTATCAGTGTCACCTGCTAAGAGAGGGGACCTGTTCCTATGTCACAGCCTGCTAAAAATGCCTGTCCCTGGAGGTCCTCATCCCCACATCACCCATGCTGTGCTGAACTAGCTGAAGTGTAGACAGCTGCTTACCACCCAGCAGCTGCAAGGGACACATGTCCTGGAGGTGGCCAGGTGGGCTGGTATGGACCTGGGCCATGCACAGGGCGCAGAGCAGCCTGTCTGGGGTCTTTCAGGGGTAACCAGACTCTGGCAGGACATTTCCTACATTCACTGTCAGTCTCTGGCCACCACACAAAACTCCCGGCTGGGATCTTCCCACAGATACGCAGTGTTGGGACATTAGTGATGTGCTCTGGCACTGTACTTGACTTACACTTAACTGTTGTTTTCAAACAAAGGAAGACAAAAGCAGTCATTAGTGCGCAGACATTATCTCATCTATCCTAGCAGTACCCATTCCAGCTTTCTCAGCATTTCTTGTGGCATCCCCTCAGCAGTGCACAAGAGGATGCCTTGACTGCCTGATTCCTCTTCATTGCACTTAGCTGCTGCTTCCTACAGCCAGCACCAGAAACAACCTGTTATGTCCCAACAGTACTTTGAAGCTTGGGATTAAAGCAGTGAGAAGCCAGTATTTCCCTTCTCTACAGACAGGCTGTTGCCATTGTGAGCCTTCGTTTGCTTGGGTTGAAACTTGAAAGTGGAGCTCAGGGCTCTGTAATCAGAGCCAATCGCTTCTATCACTTGATGCTTTCAGCACTCACCTGGACACAGTCCCCAGCCGTTCCTACAGGAACTGACAACACTTTCATAGCGGCATCCTTTCTTGCAACGAAAGCGCTTTGCTCTTGACAGTTGTCCACACTATGCTTTTTGCAAGACTCTTGGTTAATGCGTTGTGCAGATCATATGATGCTGTCACAAATCCCTGGCATCTTTAGTACTTGTTTCTGGTGATATTCCAATTTCTTGAGCAGGTTTGGGGTCAAATCAGCCTCAGTCTATAATCACTAGTTGGGGGTTGTTTTATTTCCCTGAACACAGAGTACCCAGTTCCTTCATGCATCATTTATATTCCCTGCACCCTGGAAAAGCTCTGGCCACTTCTCTATTCCAGCCACGTTTTCAGAAATGTTCATTTTCTTTCAGGTTCTCTTTATAAAAACAGAAATGCTCTATCATCTCCAGTGACTCTGAGTATAGGTGATTTTGTAGATTTTCCACAATCTCAGCAAATGCTTTGTCTGTAGATTTAATAGACACTGTTAGGCTATGCAGCATATTATAAATTTTAGCCCCCATTACGATCAGTAAACTGCCAGGTTTTTTTAGATATCATCCATTGTTCACTCTCATAGCGGGGGGATGGGGGGTGGGGGGAGTTTTCTTCCAAGCCAGTGGAAAAACCTGCTCTCCTCAGACAGCCAGACATGTTTAATACTTTTTCCCTCTTCATGAGTGGATTACTCACAGCCTCACGATTGTACCGTGCAGCTTCATGTGCTATAAGAGTGGGTCTCATGACTCTCCTTGTTCACCAGCAGCCCAGGAAGAGGGTGGAGCTGAACCACAAAAACTAGTGGGGAAGGAATAGCTCTAAATCCTGAGGACTGGTCTGTACTGACAGCTTTGTAAAGGGATGGTTTTGTGCACCCGTTTCAGTGGAAGAGCTGTACCATCACCTTGTGTGATGCTACCCAGGCCTCTCCCCACCTTCTCTGTCTTGCAAAGTTACAGCAGAAGCTATGCTGATTCCTGC
Source organism: Athene cunicularia (assembly GCF_003259725.1). Classification (NCBI taxonomy): domain Eukaryota; kingdom Metazoa; phylum Chordata; class Aves; order Strigiformes; family Strigidae; genus Athene; species Athene cunicularia. The sequence goes on from NW_020799097.1 coordinate 91,467,103, forward strand.
TTTGGGAATGCTGCCACTTCCATGATGGAAAAACAACAGCCTGGTAGGCTATGTGCAGGTTTTTGCCTTAGCTGGAGTGTCTTTGACAAATATAATGGCTGCAAACTGATCAGGTGAGGCATTACATTTACTTTCTTCTTCCTTCCCCATGCCTGGATTTCTTTCTGATGGCTGGGTGCTGCCTGGGTTGTGTAGGTGGCTGTTCTGTGAGCTTGGACATCTCTAGCCAGAAGCAAGCTTCCCACCTCTTTACATTTTGCAGGCTGGCTGATGAGGACCTGCAACTGCTCAGCCAAGTAGCACAACTCCAGGAAAGCTTCTGAGTCCTCTCACCACCTTCCCACTCCCTGCTTGCTTTCACCTCTCTCCTCTGACAGCTGATTTTACTCCTCCTTCTGCTTTCTGCAGTTTGCAGTCAGTTTACTGAATGGAGGGATTGGGAGATGATCATGAGTTGGATGGACAGAGCGGGCTGTGACAGTGAGATGCATAGCCCTCAGCATCTTGCCTGTGCAGATGGTGGTACCTATGAATTACAGTATTACTCAGTATTGGAAAGCTGGGCGTAAAATGCCTCATTCCTGTTGTCATAAGATAGAGGCATTGGGTTGGCCAGGTGGTCTCCCAGGCAGAAGCAGGAGCAAGGACTTTTTTGAGATCCCTCAGGCCCTCGTCTCTGGGTGGGGGTGATGAGGGAGGTCACACTGCACATCCCAGGCCCAGCATTCCTCTGGAGAGCTCTCTGCTCTGCACTGACATGCTCTCTGCTGAGCCATCCTGACCTCCAGAGACGTGGGAGAGATGGGTTGAGGCAGACTATGTCTGAGCTGCAGGAGGCCCTGAGGCTGTGGTGCAGCTGAGCAGAAAGGCAGCTATTGAGTCTGCTGAATGTTTTATAGTGCATTCAAGTACCGAGACCACTGTCAAAGCTGGACATTATCCATTTACAGCCTTGTCTTTAAAATAAATGATAACTCTTTGAGTCTGAGCTGTTGCTAGGTGAAGGAAGGACAGGGTGTATGTCTGATATGGGAAGGGAGACTATACCAAAAAGGCTGAGCACTCTCACCTGAAGGGCAGCAGAGATGGGAAATCGGCTCACAGAGCCTAGGTATCTCTTCAGACCATGGCATCATTCTGAGCAAATTTCCCACCCAAAGATATTTTACATTAAATTGGAGAATTTTGAACCCCACACTCACCCCAGAAGAGAGTTTGCTTATATTTTTTTAAACTGCAGAGATAAGTAAAGCCTGAGTCAGTACAAATGGTTGAGGGAGAAAAAGGGAAATAAAAAGGACTGTGCTCAAAGGGGAATGCTATGCCACAGGCACTGGCATGCAAGGGGAGGCAGCATGGGCCTGGGGAGGGAGCTGTGTTGTTAGGGAATTAACTCTGGGAGGAAGATGTTGTGGGTAAAAAGGGGCTGTAGGTGTTTAAAGGTGTGGGGGATAGGTGAGCAGTGGGGATATAGGAAGGTTTGCACAGATTTGTAGGCAGTTTTGGGTCTTGTGAGCCCTGGGGTGGGGGGCAGCGTGGGAGGGGGCAGTATTTCAACTGAAGGAGGTGCACCGAGCAGGTAACCTGCATTTATATGACAGTAATGCCCACTGTGTGCCCAGTCTTGCTCAGATATATGGAAAGAGACAATTGCTGCACAGAAAAACACATGAGCTGTGAAGCCAAGCAGTAAACAAAAGTCGTGAGGGAAGGGAGAAAAGGCAGCCATTGCAAACACAGGAGATGCCACACCGGACAAGATGAACGTCCCTTTAGGCCCTTATCTCAACCCTGGCAGTGGCTGATATCAGATGCTCCAGAGAAAGCTGCAAAAACAATCTTCACAACACATCTGGGCATTGGTGAGATAGTATCCCCAGGAGGGCTCTTCCTGCCAGACCCCATTTGCTGATCAGCCTACACATGGAAATCAGGAGACTGAGAACTCTTGTCAGCTTTGCTCTGACTGATGTTGCAGCCAGAAGGATTTTCAATCATGTAACCAGCTATCCCAGCTGGTTTCCCTCCCTAGTTGCTCTATTCTGGGTGTGCTATGGGCTTCTCAACCCTTCTGGCAAGTGTAGACCCATGAGCTATGTCACTAACCCCCGTGCCCCTGCAGACAAGCACAGCACAAGGTGGGGCTGGACTATACCCTTTCTAGATACATCTAATTGCCATGATTTGAGGGTTTATCCATTCTTCATCCCACAGTTTTGAGCACTTCAAGTGTGGGTACAGTTGGAGCAGCTTGCCACGATTCTTTTCCTCTGTGGGGTACTCTGTGGGATGAGTTAGCAGGACAGTGAAGCACAAACCAGGTGATCCACATAACACTGCTGTGGATGGTCACGGAAGGTCCAACAATGCTACATGGCCCAACTGGAGGGTCTATACCATCATTTTCAGGTGCTCTAGACACAGCCTGCTGCCTTCATTCTGTGTGCAGTAGGCTGATGAATAGGGGGAATAAATTTGAGGAAGGATCCCATGAGCCGACGACAAGTATCTTGGATTGACTGACAATTGCTGAGCAAGTTGATGGAGTTCAGTGTTACCCTGAGACACCTTTGACAGTCCCTAAGATGATGGTCTGTAAGATACCAGAGTGTAAGCTACAGAGCTATTGTGCATAGATCTCTTCATGGAAAACTCACACTATCTGTTCATACTCAAAGCACAAGGAAATCAAACAACAAAAGAAAAATGAAAAAGAATAAAAGAACTTTCAAAGTTTTATTTGGCTGTAAATGACAGCTGCTCTGGCCTCTCTGCACAGGATATTCTTCTGCAAGGTTTCTTAGATGCTTAGATGGCAATCTACGAAAAGAGAGGTGATGAAACTCTGATCTGATAGGCTTTCTGGGCAAAGTCCCTATGACCTGATGTGAGCCTGAGATTGAGAAAGACCTTCCCTTTCCTCAGTGCTGCATGGGAAGTGGCAGCATAAACCAGAGGGGACCTCCTGGCTCATGGCTAGTTCAGTTCCCCTGTTAGAGACTGCTGAACACACTGAGCGGGGTGGGGGTCTGTTCTGGTACCTCCTGCCCTTGCGTGCGCATACACACATGCACGTGAACAAGTGCCAGTGGTTTCCGAGTCCCATTTCTGTGATTTCCCCCAGCTGCAGGATATCCTGCCTAGTGAGCAGAAGTGGGTTTGTTCCACACCCCCATGCCCTCCCTTAGAGAACTGATGTTGGTGAACATACTACACCACTTTATTGCTATTCCTTTATGTCCGTACTGTAAAGGGATTGACTGTGGATGACAGCTACACTGGCCTGTTCAATGTGCTGAGGTTCACAGCACTACAGTCCCCAGGCAGCGGTTGGAGCCTGCCTGCCTTGCTGTGCCCACTCACTGGAGGTGCCCCAGGGAGGCAAGTGCTTGGCTGCTCAGCTGCTGTCAGCGTTCTGGATGCCTGCTCACATCCCCTCTGCTAGTGCCAGGGCTGCACCCCATGTGACACGGCATGAGGTGGGGGACCATGGGGCTAGGTTGGGACACATGCGGTGAGCACATGGTGTGGTGAGGTCCATCCCAATCCGTCTGCCCTCCATGACCTCCTGTAGCCCCCAGAGGAGGTGGCTTTCACTCTTGACTGCCTGCATCATGGGGTTAGGGCTGCGGTGGCTTTGCATTGTCCCCATGTGGCGTGCGAGTCCAGCGGAGGAGAGCAGGTCATTCATAGGAGTCTTAATGCATGAGACTTGGCTGGGCACTCCAGCTGCATTAAAGTCCCTGGGGAGGTAAATCGGTGGTTCTCTGGGGATGAACTCTCCATGCACCAGCCCTTCCCCTCTTTTTCTCCTGGCCCTTGGTGTGAACCTTCTGGCTCTCAGGGAGGTAAGTAGAGATACTTGAAAGCTATGATTAATGGTTTTAGGCTTATGCTGCCTGATTTTTTGAAGGCTCAGAATTATCTGCTGCCAGGACACCACACTCATGCTCCAGCAGCTGCTTCAGTGCCATTATGTTTGGCATCACTCATGCAAGAGACAGCACTCAAAGCAATGTCTCAGCGAGATCCCAGCTCTCCATGGGTTATCACTGCCCTACCCTGGGCAGCTAGGGGCAGTGGCAGCTCAGCACACTGCTTTTGTATATGCAAGGTAAAGGCAATGGGTAGTATCCCTCCTTGTGCTGCTAGTGGGTCCTGGTTTGGCTATGTGAGCTTTGTGGTTTTGGGTACTTGGTTTGGAGTGACTGGCCCAGCATGCCTAATGCAGAGCAGTGAACAAAGCCTGTTCCCAGACCACAGGAATGCTTGCCATTCTCTTTCCCTTTAATTTTCCCTTTAATTTCAGGTTGTCAACATGGAGTTTGGTAGCCCGCAGAGATTTTGAGTTTTTTGCCTTTTTAATCCCCACTTTAGTGTTGTTTCTTCAATAGACATTGTTTATTGTTGGTTAGTAGGGGTTTTGGGGTTTTTGTTGTTGTTGTTTGGGTTGTGTCTTTTTTTTAGTGGTAACAATGACTATTTCAAAGCTGCTTCCAAAACAAAAAAATCTGAGAATTACTCAGAAAGTTGTTACCAGTCTGGGAAAGCCTACAAATGATGCAAAGGCAGCTATATCCTGACACAGGTAATTGAAGCACATTAGACTTCACCACCCCTCACTTGCAAGAGCAAAGTCTACAGTTAATGTAGACCACAAACTCATGAGGTGTTTCTTACATGGTTAAAACAGTCCCCCCGACATGTTTTCCCTTTCATACACATTATTACCACTCCCCCCCCCCCAAAAAAAAAAAAAAAAAA
>NW_020799097.1:91471916-91519514 GCF_003259725.1 Athene cunicularia
AAAAAAAAAAAAAAAATTAAAAAATTGCAGCTTGGAGCTAGGATAATTGCACTGAACACACAATATGAATCCACAGCACAAGAACTACACCAGCCAACTCTAAACTGCTGCTCCCCAAGGTTGTTTCTATGCAAAGAGTTCGAAGCAGAGCTCGGGTCTAATGAAACTGAGATGAAATGTTCTATTAGCTTTGTGGAGCCAACAGAGGATTTTGAGCTGGGATACTCTGGAAGTCAGAAAAGGCATTTGGGAGAGATGGGAGAAGGGCAGGATTGTGCCAGTGGCAATACAACTGTGAAGAAATGTGTTTAGATGAGTAAATTGAGTAAGATCATCTCAGTGTAACAGAATAAGTGCCCACACCCTAAAAACTGGCCTTCACTGTTGGTGATGCACATGCTGAGATGGAGGACTGAATGATGGATTTGTAGCTCCCCAGTTGCTCCTAACAAAGATCCCAGTACTGATCCATGCAGTGCCTGTTATCTGTTCTGTGCATAAACAAGGGAATTCATCCTCTGGGGACTCTCAGTCTAGTTTCTTTCATTAAGAATAAATTAAATATTGAAAAAAAATGTAGGAGGAAATTAAAAAAAATTAGTTTTTTGATTGGAACACATTTCTGTAAAGCTCTGACTGGAATAAGCAACATGTAGTGCAACGTATTTCAAATAGATAGAAATAGTGCCCTAAATATACCAGGCTAATTAGATGTACTTTCTCTACAAAACCACAATTCTAATGTTCCTGTCTCACTGTAATTAAAGAAGCATTTACCACGCATTGGAACTTTTAATTAGGTCTAACAGCTAATAAACTTGGAGTAAACTAACAAATATTTTCTCTGTCAGTGAGTAGTTTTTAATCAGTATTTAGAAGTTTAGTTCCAAATAGCAGACATCAGCCAGTGTCTAAAGATCTTGAAGAGATGTTTGAGCACAACCTGGTAACATTTGTGCTCACCCTCATAAGGATGTGTTGAGGAAACCATTTCCCAGCCTTTTCCCTTTGGTAGTTTAATTTTCCTGGGGGGTAGGGGTGGAATTACTCTGCAGGCTGTATTTGCGAGGTTTGGTGCCAGGAGTGGGGTCCTCACCCCTTGCAGCAGCCATCCAGAAGCCAGACCAGCTCCTTGCACTCCTGCTGTAGTCAGTGGAGAAAAAGGGGGTTCATTCCCTCTGAATAGATATTTAAGAGAGGTGAGGCCAATTGCCACTGCAATTCCTCTCTTTCTCCATCAAGACAGAGCACCTTGGTGGCCATCCAAGATTAAATATCTAAATTACAAACAGCCAAAGAGAGATGAGATGTCTCCCCCCAGCCTGTAACCCAAGAAAGCCCTGAGAGTAAGAGATGGAGATCTAGGTGAGTTTTCTGACATGTCCCTGCATAGAAATCAGGGCATGGCCCACAGGAGAACTATCAGGGAGGAGAAATCATCTCCTGGTGGCAATAGGCTTGCAGGAACCTAATAGGGAGAGCTTGTGCTGGCCAACTGGAGAACTGTGGTTCTTTCCTCAGGAGGGGATGACAAGTCTGGGGGAGCTGGGACCTGGATGATGGGGACAATGAAGGGGTCGAGGCCACAGCTACACCCATGTGCCACATGCCTGTGTGGGGTAGGGAAAGGGACATGCCTCTTGGTGACAAGAGGCTGTGAGTAGGAAGGCTGGTAGTCCACACTAAGCAGTTTGCTAAGGCTGTGTTGAGGTTCACCTGGCAGTAAGACAACCAGGAAAAGACATTACAGTGGCCATACGTGTGCACAGCTGGACAGCAAATGCGCACAGGCCTGTCTATGGGTCCACGGGTCTGAGGCCTGGGAAGGAGGACATCTGAGATGAGATCACCAGGGCAGACTGCATTGGAGGACGAGTGTGGGCAATGGAGGAGTGCATCCATCTGCTTTCTTGCAGTGACTTTTGGTGAGATCAGACCAGCTTGGACCCTTCAGGACTTGCCCTCTCAGTAAGTTTGCTGTGCAACAGCACAGCCCTTTTGAATGATAACCTCTTTTATCTGTTCCTTTGAAGGGCATGATGCCAGAGCAGCAAAGCACAATCGGCATACAGTTTATCTGTTTGCAGCACCTTCCCTGAGCAACCTAGACTGCCTCCAGGTACCAGGCGTGCTATCTTCCCATGTCCTACATCTTTCACCTCCTTCTGGCAGTTGTTTGAACTTAACGGTCATGATGATGATCTTCTATTACAGCTGCAAGGTAACCTTACTCCTGTGCTAACAAAACCTGAGACATTCCTACTTACTTATTGTCTTGGGAAATTAATTCCCTTTCCCACTGTATCCTGTTGGGTGGTGGTACAAAGGAGTGGGGAAACTGAGTCATGAAATAACTCAGAGATTTCCACATTCTCTGCAGAAGAAGAAGGCATGGAGAGATAGGGTATAGGAATATGTGATAAAGAGCTACTGAGGAAGCAAGCAGAAAAATCAGGAGACACATGCACAGGGCAAAGACTGAGGGAACACTGCCTGGAGAAGGAGAGTGTAACAGAGGATTGGATGCATTGGAGAAAACTGGGAGGCTGGGGAAGGGGTAAAGGCTTTCATATTTGGCCATGGAAATGGGATTAGGACTCTTTGGAGGGGCAGGATGAAGCTGAGGTGCTGCTGAAAAATGGGAATGCAAGACCTTGTCTGTGAAGGAGCCTGGAAAAAGGAAGACAAGTAATATTTGCTTCAGTACAAATGGCAGGTGCCTGTGTTTTTGGAACAGAAGGTCATATATTTTGTGTGAAGTCTCCTGCATCTAGGGAATGACTTTAATGTAGCTTGAAGTGCCAATAAGTGGAATAAGTATGTGCCATTACCAATAACAATAACAGCCCTGGAATACTTTCTACCCAAGGATCTCAAAGCACTCCTTTTTATGACTTATTCATTGACTCTTTATGTCCCCAGGGAGGGAGTGGATTGTAATGATCACCCTCTTTACACGTGCTGAAATGGGGGTAAGTAGCTGAGCTGTGACTGTTCTCCTCTGACAGCATGAATTTCCCAAGTCATTGGTTGGGAAGGAAAAAGCTGCAGCAACTGCCGGGAGAAGCCTCTGGCATCTCAAGGAGTGTAGAGGGGGTACCTGTTGCACCTTCCTGATGTGACTGCAATGTGAAGAACACAGACTCTCAAGCACCTTGAGGGCAGATCTGAGCAGGCTCAGCCTCGTGTTCGGCAGTATGTTCCCGGGGGCTCTGACTCCCCTTGTGTGGATCCCAGCACCATTTGGAGGTGCCGCAGATGCAGACCTGCTTTGGGAAACAGACTTACATGAGTGGAGCCCAGCTATCTCCCCTCACTCTTGGGCACACAGGCTGGTTTATCACCAATTGCAGTGGGAAATTCATGGGCCAGACAAGGGTGGCTGGTCTGACCTGAGAGTGTGGAGAATATTTGGGATCTGCTACCTTCATCTGACTATAACTGATGTTCACATTGGCTTTTATGTCAGCAAACCAAAGATCAGAGGTTTATGTTACAGGTTCACACAGCTATGGGTCACAGTGCAGACTATATGCTATAGTGTGTACAACACATAAAAAGTATACAGATTGAAATGGAAATTTGATAGGGAAACCTATCTCTATGTACATCTTTAAGAAGCCTACTAGGAACTTATCTGGGCACTACCAGTAGCAGGCAACTTCCTAAAAGGCAGCTATCCACAGTTGTGGAGATGGTTGACTCCAGATGCAGAACAAAAGCTTAAAATGTTCATGTTGCAGTGGGAAAGGGCTCAGGCCCTTATTGGACAGGATACAGTTGAGTGGTTTGGTCAAAGCCATTGAGGAAATGTCCCAATCCGATATCAGGGAGGGTTCTTAAACAATCCCAAGAGCGAGATTAAGACACAAACAAGGTCAGTTGCCGTACGACCTTGTAAACTTTATTTTCTATAACAACTGATAAGAGCGATAGGACAGAGAGAAAAAGAAAGGAAAAAGTCAGAGTCCCAAAGCAAGAAAGCGGTAGAGACGCAACTAATTACCACCACCACCAGGGATCCAGCGATGTTTTGTCGGCTCAATCTCGGTACAGGTGATGATGTTCTATGCTCCAAGCTCTGCCAAAGTCCCAGGCGTCTGTTAAAAAGCATTAACAAGCATCAACCAGCAACAAGCATCCCGAGAGAGGAGTACGCAGTCCTTTTATTGTCCCCGTCCCCACGACTTCTCCGAAAAGTCTGCCCATTTCCACGGAGCTCACTGTAATATGTGCCTCCCTGTGGTCCTCCATGCTCACATGCCCATGTGTTCACAGTGGTCGTGCTGGTGGGGGGGTCGACCTGTGATGCCTTCAGCCTCTGCACGTCTTCCTCGCCGTGATTTCCTCTTCACCCGGCTCGTGCGCAGGTGCAGCTTGGTGGGCACTGCCAAGGCTGCTGTTGTTCTAGCTTCGGGTGGAAGTTGTGGTTTTGTCGGGGACTATTCGTCTCATCCAAAGCGTCCTCCTTCACAGTAACAGGATGCTGAGGCCAAGAAGTGGTAGTCGTGAAGCAGCAATGTTGAGATAAAGTCCAGACTATCCCTTACTGGAAACCTTCAGTGGTGTTAGTGAAGCCTCTCTCTTGCCTCCTGACCCTTTCCACCAACATGACTCCCTTTCCCCACTTGCTGCCTTAACTGGACCTGACTGAAGACAGACACGAGATATGCAGACCATCAGAGCTCATAAAGAGGTTTTTCCATTGGGGGCCAGCAGTCTTAGGCGCATCCTGGGGTCAAAAGGTGGCCTTGTCCCTGCCTACACTTGCTGGCTCCATCTGTCAAACATGTACAGGCTAAAATGAAAAGCCTGAACTTGCCTTCTGCAGCTGAAGAGGGGCTGGGGGAGCTGTGTGGCAGCGCTGAGAGTTATTACTATGGCATTCATGGAGCATGTTGCTATGAATCGATATCTCACCATAATTACCTCATTTGCCCATTTTTCAAATTAGATAACAAGGTTGAATTCTTGACCAGACCATCCCTCATCCATTTACATTTCCTCCTCTCCTTGGCAGAGGAGGGGAGCCCCTCTTCTGTTAATTAGCAGGCTTTGGGATGAATGGGATTACATCCTGAAAACTCATGACTCCTTTTGCCTCTCATACCTCAACATCATCATCAAAAGGTGGGAGGCCAGGCCAGGCTGCCCCCTTGGCGAGGACAGGGGGCTGTTCAACCCGGCTGGCTGTGTGCTGAGATGGGAGGTGGAAGGGAATGAGCTCACGCTCTGTTCAGACAGTGACATTTCCATGGGGCAGGGCTCATCCATCATGATGTGGTAGCTGAGGAGAGCTGTTAACTGTTTCGAGCTGGCTGGCTGCCTCCTGTGCTGCAGACAGGGCTTGCTCCCCTGGGAAGCCCAGGACCTGCGGCATCCCTGGGGGAGCAGTGTATGGGGTGGTTTGGGGGATAACCTATCCCCCTCGAGTGGGGGACACTAAGGAGGACAGGAGACCCCCACCGTGACCCAGTGTTTGGGTAACATGGAGCATCCATTGGAAGGGACGTTGCTCCTGTTTGAGCCCCCAAGGTTAGCACTGGGGAGAAGTTTTTCTCCCTTTTGTACCTCATGTTTTCTTCACAGAGGACAGGCAGAACCCCCCCCCCAGTACTTTCCCCCCCTGCATGGGTGCTCATAGTCTGTACCATAGACTGACATGCATCTGCTTCTTACCTCAGGGATTGATTCCTGACTGGACTCATCAACCCCCCCATGAAGTGGCCAGGGCTTTTTTGATTCTGTTGGTCAGCAAAACACTCATGCCCATCTGGGTGGCTACTTGGCTTTTGTGAAAATGATACTTGGTCAAAATCAGAAGCTTCTGGAGCTTCCAATTGTATCCTCACCCCTTTCCATGCCCCATCCTCCTGAGCCAGCCTCCAGGGCAATACCTATTACTAGGTATTACAAGCAAAGCAAATGCTTGTAGTAAGATGGCTCATTAGCTCCTTCTTCTCTGGGGATGCCCCTGTGCCTTTCCTCTGCTCTCTCTCCTCTGTAATGAGCAAAGGACCCCACCTTTGTCAGCACTAGATAAAGAATAATTAGACAGTCATTAATCTGCAGGAAGGAGGGCAGGAGGGGCACCAGCTGCTGAGCTGCTGTTGCACAGCTGAAGTGTGGTGTTACAGGGGCAGGCGGGAGTGCAGCAGTTTGGATCAGAGATGGGGGAACTGTCTTGTGCATCTCCCTTGCTGTCAATTAGTCCAAGAGGTTAGCCTTACCTCCAAGGAGCCAGGAGACCTTGGAGCAGCTCTCAAAACTGCAAGCAGATTCTTTGGAGACTAATTGGGGTCTTTCACCTCTTTTTAGCTGCTTCTGAGTGATGTGCTCTGGAGTGCAAGCAGGAGAGGAGATGCTTAGTTTGCCAGAGACCGGGAGTCAGTAAGGCTGTACCAGTGCCCTGGAGTAGGACAGGTAATAGAAAAAGAAACCTGGAAGACATGGTCCTGAGGTCACCAAGACATTTTCAAACATTTATCAGCAGTCCTGGCTAACCAGGGATATCCCAGTTGACTGGAGGTTGGCAAATCTGATGCCCATCTACAAGAAGGGCTGAAAGGAGCATCTGGGGAAGTACAGGCCTGTCAGTCTGACCTCAGTGCTGATGAAGGTTATGGAGCAGGCCATCTTGAGTGCCATCACATGTCATGTACAGAACAACCAGGTCATCAGGCCCAGTCAGCATGGGTTTATGAAAGACAGGTCTTGACTAACATGGTCTGCTGTGACAATGTGACCCACTTAGTGGATGAGGGAAAGGCTGCGGATGTTGTCTACCTAGACTTTAGTAAAACCTTTGACACAATTTCCTAGAGAAACTATCTGCTCTTGGCTTGGACAGCTGCACTCTGCTTGGTGAAAAACTGGCTGGATGTCCAGGCCCAAACTGTTGTGGTCAATGGAGTTGGCAGCTGGTTACAGGTGCTGTTCCCCAGGGCTCAGTATTGGGGCCAGTTCTGTTTAGTATCTTTATCAATGATCTGGACAAGGGGATGGAGTGCACCCTCGGTAAGTTTGCAGATGACACCAAGTTGGCTGGGAGTGTTGATCTGCTTGACGGAAGGAAGGCCCTACAGAGGGATATGGACAGGCTGGATCAATGGTCCAAGGCCAATTGTATGAGGTTCAACATGGCCAAGTGCCACCTCCTGGACTTGTCACAACAGCCCCATGCAGTGCTACAGGCTTGGGGAATAGTGGCTGGAAAGCTGCCTGGTGGAAAAGGACCTGGGGGTGTTGGTTGACAGGCAGCTGAATATGAGATGGCAATGTGCCCAGGTGGCCAAGAAGGCCAAGAGCATCCTGGATTGTATCAGAAATAGTGTGGCCAGCAGGACTAGGGAAATGATTGTTCCCCTGTATTTGGCACTGGTGAGGCCTCACCTTGATTACTGTGTTCAGTTTTGGGCCCCTCACTACAAGAAAGACATTGAGGTGCTGGAGTGTGTCCAAAGAACAACAACGAGGCTGGTGAAGGGTCTAGAGCACAAGTCTTATGAGGAGTGGCTGAGGGAACTGGGGTTGTTTAGCCTGGAGAAAAGGAGGCTCAGGGGAGACCTTACTACTCTTTACCTGAGACTACCTGAGAGGAGGTTGTAGTGCAGTGGGTGTTGGTCTCTTCTCCCAAGTAACAAGCAGTAGGACAAGGGGAAGTGGCCTCAAGTTGTGCCAGGGGATGTATAGATTGGACATTAGGAAAAATTTATTCACTGAAAGGGTTATTAAGCATTGAAACAGTATGCTGAAGAATGTGGTTGAGTCACCATCCCTGGAGGTATTTAAAAGACATGTAGATGTGATGCTTAGGGACATGGTTTAGTGGTGGACTTGGCAGTGTTAGATTTACAGTTGGACTTGATGACCTTAAAGGTCTTTTGCAACCTAAACAATTCTATTATCCTGTGATTCTATGAGGTCCTCTGTGACTGGGAACAGATTCTCATGTGTTAGGGTGGTGCCTGCAAAAGTTTTCAGCATGTGGGCTTCCCACCCTCAGATTTCAGACCCTGCACAGTCATCTCCAGAGTCTCCCAGCTCTTGCATCCTTCTCTGTGCCCAGGCCCTTGTGTTGACACTCATTAAACAACCTGTAAGGGACCACCTGCCTTCTTCTGTACCTTATCCTTTGGTGGGAACATGTAGGGGGAGATGGTGTTTTGCCACTGTGCTGTTGAGGAGGCTCACGTACATCCACACTGAGAAACGTCCCTTACCCCTGCTGATGCAGGAGGCTGACGCTGACTTCTGTCAAAAGGTAACAGAAAGTGTCCTATGAAAAGGGAAGGGGAAGGCTTGTCCAGAGGTCTCCTCCAGGAAAGGCATCTCCTCCCAAGACAAGGAGCAAGGAACAGGGCTGTTCTGAAGAGATGCGCTGGACTGCACCAGAATATGCTACGCAAGGAGTTTGAATGGTGGCTCGTTATAAGCCCCGTGGCGGGGGTGGGGCAGGATTCAGGCTCAGTTATTAAGACCATAAATCATGGAGACGGTCATGGAGAAGGTTGATGAGGCGGGTGTGTGCAGCCAGGAATGCCAGGAGGGAGAGGTGATGGGCATTGGAGGCACACAGTTTCTCCACGTTGCATATTATTTTAAGACTTTTTCATTTTTATGGCAGTGCTGTCAGTTTTCTCAGAAGAAGGGACCAAATGATTTCAGGCTCCCTGATTTCCTGAAGACCCAGGCATGAATTCTAAGTTGTTCCTGATCAAGAGTGAGGTCTGGGGAGTGGGAGTGAAACAGCATAGGCAAGGAGTACAGGGTAAGAGCTGGAGGCAGGGACAGGGCTGGTGTGAGGCACTGAAATACCAGGGGAGAACCCATGTTTGGGGCAGGGAATGGCCAGGATTGGGGATGGCAATGTTTTCACTGCCAAAAGCAGGAGGTAGTTTTGGTGAGTGGGGACGTCAATCTGTATCGCTGCCTGCAGTGGAAGACGAAGCTGTTTAAGGTACCTGGGAGTGAGGCTGTGCAAAGCCAGATGAGCCGCAGCCCTTAACTTTGGGCAGACCACATGGTGCTATTGGCTTCTCTGCTGTCTAGACTGCTCCAGTGCCCAAGCCCTGCAGTTTGTGGTCACTCTGGTATCTCTCTGTAGATGCAATGCCTGAATATCTGGAGAGTACGACAGGCAGATCCTTGCCCATTTGTGGCTATCCAAGCCTCCTGCATCTCCTTATGAGACTTCAGTGCTTTCTGGTTAAATACTGAGGTCTCAAACTATCTGGGGCATGGAGAAGTAAACAGTCATTCAGACCATGCAGCCAGGGCACCTGGCTACTGCATTTTGCTCAGGGAAAGCCACTGTTGGGCTCAAGACAGCTGCCTGGCTCTGTCTCAGAGCATCAGGCACAGGTGGAGCTGCATGAGACATACAGTGAGCCTGAGACACAGGGCGCAGGGCTCAGGCATGCTGCAAAACCCATTCAGGACAGAGGGTTAAGAGCAGTTGATTCTCGTGAGTGTAAACCTGTTGGAAAAAGGACACACCAGAGATTTCCCTCCACAGTCCAGCTCTTTGCAGAGGCAGATGAAGCTGAGTGCAGCCAGGGCAGTCCATGAGAACAGGCCCTGGCATTTTGGGATGATGAGCTGACACGCAGGCTTACACAGAGCAGGAGCCTGGCCACGAGCTGCAGCTCAGCCATTAGGCATGGGGTGGGACACCCTCGTCCTCAGCAGTGAGAGGAATTTTCTGATCTTCATGCAGGCAGGAGGTGATACCTTGATCTGGTTTATGGTCTTCTGCCAAACGCAGGGTTATGGGTAGAGGGGCTGCCACTGAGGAAGGAAAAGAGATGCTCTGGGAGGCTGTAGGCTCCCCTCCCATCAGAGGTGATGACAGCCCCATGGTTTGCTGCAAAGAAACCCAGGAGAATAGAAAACTTGCAGAGTTTCCTCCAGGACAGATTCAGTACCATCTGCACAACAGTCCTACAGCTGAATTTATGCACAGTACTATCCCATATACCCTCACCATCACTGCATCCTCTTACCTGTCTGGCTTGCTCTGCCCCAGAAGAGGCTGCACAGCAGTGTCCATCTGAGAGCTCTTAGTAGGGGTCTGTCATGGGTTTGCTGGGGGCACCTCTGGACTGGCCAGAGCAGACAGAACCCTTATAACTGCTGCCTTCATGAAGGGCTCCCTCCCCAACCTGCTGCCTCTCTGGCAAGATGCAGCTGTAACATAAATATGACTGGCAGCCAAGTGAGATGCAGCACCCTGTTCCCTTGGAAAAGTCAGCACCTGCCCCAGTGGGCTCCTGTTCTGTGCACACACACTGGCCTGGGTGAGGACTGATCCATCTCTGTCACCCCAGGGAGTGTTGGCCCTCTCCAGCAGCGTGTTCCCTCAGGGAGCAGGGATGGACAGGGCAGCTCTGGGCTCCAGCTGCCAAAACCGTCATCCTGCCCGGCATTCTCCCACAGCTACCAGCTGTGAGGTGTCAGGTGCTGGCTAGCCTATCTCTCCTCAAGGCGATGTGAAGTCATTAGCTAATAAATCCCCATTCCCTCTCTGTGATGGGGAGGAGCATGCCAAACCCGAGGTGCAGGAGCAGGGAATGATTTTGCCTTATGCTAAAAGGTAGTGGAGCTGGTGTGGAGGGGTCCAGCATCCTGAGCCCCTGGTGCAGCATGGGGAGACAGAGCCGCAAGCCCTGAGATGCAGGTCACCCCCTGCCTTGGCTGTGGGCAGCAGCCCTCCTCCTGGAGGTCCTCTTCCCTCATGTCTGTCCCACATGGACGTGGGCTCTCCCCTTTTCTCCCCTGCTCCAAGGTACATGAGGGCAGGCCAGAGGAGCTGGCCACCCTGGGGACTAGGGTGCACCCTCTGTCTCCTCCCATCAAAAGTCCTCAGGGCAGCAAAGGGTCAAGATGCAGAGTAAGAGGCTGAAAGGAGTCAAGGTGGCTGTCCCCATGTAAGGTAGGACAGTTCTGGTGGCAGGCCATGGAGAGAGAAGGGTTTCCCAGAGGTCAGAGATCTGAGGGGAGCAAAAACCCAGAAGCAGATCTGTAGCTGGCATCAGCACAGGGCTATTGCTAAGAGAAAAGAGCTGGAGAATGGAGTCAGGGACAGTCAGAGCCCTCCTGGGGTTGTGTGTGTGGTGGATATAAGTGACCATATGATGGAAGAGCATGACTCTGTGTGGAGAAAGGCAGCTGGAGAGAAGTGCCCCCTTCATCCCCAGATACTCAAGCATAATATAATGCAACACATCTTCCCCTTCCCCAGCACACCAAGCTCATGGACAAGGCTTTCCCAGCCAGACTCATGATCCCCCTCTGCTCTGGGGCTCACATGGGCTGGTGGGATGCTGCTGTGGTGAGCTGTAGCTACAGCCTTTATCTCTAAATCTTCTCTGCTTTTTAGGTCACTTTGTTCTGCTTATAAATCTTGGCCTTGTCATACAAGCTATAAATCTTCCTCTCCAGTCAGCACCATTTATTTTTTCCTCTGGTCTTGTTAAAATAACAGGGTCAGAATGTTTAAAATCCAGACTGTTGCATTTTCTGCAGTTTTGGCTCATAAGTATTCTCTTTCTCTCTGGGAAACTGCCATAGACTCATGGCCAGACACAACTGCTTGGGAACTTGAGGGGAGAAAGGAATGGGGGTAAAAGGGATTCAAAGGATGTGCTGAAATGATCTGCCACTCACATAGTCCTCACATGTACACACAATTCTATGCATGCATGTAGCACACCCAGTGCACCTACTGCATGCAAAGTTGCCTTCCCTGCTTTTACACACTTACCGCCTTGCTGGTACCCTGCACCTGCCTTTGCTGAGGCACAACCTTGCACTGATCAGAGCTGCACCTCCTCCCTTCATCCCTCACCCCCATATCCAACCCCAGATACCTGGCAGGGAACCACACAAGTGTTCCTATCCTCCCCCTTGACAAGCAGAGCTGTTCTCCCAAACCTGGTCGCTGCCATTGCAGCTCAGTGCTCTGTGGCTTTCCACCCTCCCCAGTGCCTGGAGCACCTTCTCAGCCACATCTTTACCCAGTTCTGTTCCTCACCCCTCCCTGCAAGATGCTCCTGAGTCCCCATTTGGGAGGAGCAGCACCTCTCCTCTGCTGACTGCCCAGGGAGTGGGAGATACTCTAGAGAGTTGGGTTCATGTGTTGGCACAGCAGGAAATAGCCTCTGCTAAGCACCAGGTACCATGGCAGCCCTACATGGGAACATGAGCCTAACAACAAGTCGTGCGTCATGGTGCAAAGCCAGTGCTTTCTCATTCAGCCAGCCTGGAGCCTGCAGAAGTGCAGTGAAGCATCCCTGTGTATCTGCATTAAGGTCCTCTTTTTAATGACCATACAACCAGTGTTTCTGCAGGTTTCATGTGAAGGGCTGTACTCACCTCAGCATGCAGTCAATACTCCTTTCAATCTTCATCACTCACTGTCTGGCTTCAGGCTTTGTTTATTCCACAGCATCAAATCACTGAGCCAAAGACAAAACCAGCTCACTCCCTTGTGGCCTTTTTGGTGGGCATACCCAGTGATCAAGCTTTAACAAAATTAGCATTGCTTCCACCTTTGGAGGTGATATTGCTGTCTGCAGTGCATGCAGGAGGGGCTGAGATATAGCAGCTGTACAATCAATAGTACAGAGCACCTTGCAGGAACAGCCTGGACCTCAGTCTAGTTTCTAATCTGTCAGCACATCCTCCTCTCCCTCAGGGAAGAATTGCAACATTAAGTCCAGGAATATATTAGTGTGTAGGTTGTGAGAAAGAGTGCAGAAGGGGTGTAAGGCATAAAAACAAACTAAAGACTAATGTCTGGATTATCAGAGGTAATTTTCAATAGTGATTGAAAGATTGAGAGAGCCAGAGCCCATGTTTTTAGGTTATGTATCATTTTATAGCTGACAACACACCGAATGATGTGGGTACTTCTGCAAAGCAGATCCTAGTGTTGGGACATCTAGAACAGGTGGCATTAACAATTAATTTAATTAAAATTACAAAGTGACAGGACAAAAGATGAATGGCTGGAGCATACTCCAGCACTCTGGGCGATATTTAACAATAGTACATGTTCCTTCTCTGGCAGCTGCCCCTGCCTCATTTACCTCCCAGCCTGTGACAGGTTCCTGCAAACCTCAGCCTGCTTTGCTGCCCAGCCCCTCCCCAGCCTCAGAGTGGTTCTGGCATGTGTGCCAAAGGAGAGTGGCCCTGAGGAGAAGTCATGGCAGAGTTGGACTCTGTGTCTCAACATGTGCATGGCAAGGGTGAGCTGAACTTGTGCAGAAGTGACAGATGAATACTATTTGCATGCCTATATATGTATATATATATATATGTATGTTGCATATATATATATGTACTTGTTTAATAGTACTTTCCATCTTTAAGATGGGAACCTCCACAGTAATTCCAGTACCTAGCTCCCTCCAGATTCACATCTGGAGCAGTTATTTTCAATATGAGAGAGAACAAAGGAAGAATTTGCTAGTCATGATTACTTTCCCCCGAAGGAAACTGCCATCAGCTTTGCCAGTAGGTTTCACAACTGCTTTCTGTGAGGGCACCACAGGAGGCAGAAATGTTGGGTTGGCTGGGAGGATCCTTTTGAATTGCTTTGAGCCCTGTCCCAAACTTTCTCCAGGCAGCTCAAGATGGCACTGACTCGGCATCATTAATGCCAGCAGATGGGTATGACTGTAGCTTATGTGACCCTCTGGCCCACAGTCAGTGCAGGTATCTATGTGCTGGTTTAATATTTTAGCATCTGTGGAGCTTCAGCCAACAATTGCAGCTTGTGGCATGTAAAACAAAACTGTTTGGCTCTCACATCCAGTTCTTTTAACTGTTGCTCTAACCACAGTATTAGGATAAGGCAGTTTTTACTTAGGCTCTAGCTGAGTAACCCTGCAGAACTCTTGGCACAGGGAAGACACCTTCACCCAAGAACATCTTAGACATTACATGGCTGGCATTGCCCGTTCCCTGATGGGCCCATGGAGTAGCTGGCCCCATGTTGGAGATCTCAGGGTGGAGTACCAGGACAAGAGGACCTGGTGCCACACTGACATTCCACCGCTGCTGGCTTGTTTTGCATCTACTAATTTTTGAGCTGCTGCCCTATCTCCTTTCCTTGCAACAGAGGCCAAGAGCAAGGGACAGAAGAAGAGTGGCTTTGCTTAGCAGCAGCAGGAGCCAGCAGCCTCAATAGCTTCAGGCCTGGGGCGGGAGGGAGAGGTTTGGGTAAAGGCACATCAGGGAAGGGCTCTGTGCCACCCACTCCGTGCTCCCTTCACGAGGCTCCCACAGCACTAAATGCCCCAAACCTGCCCGCTCAGCTGCCATGCTGTGGTTTGAGAGCAAATGAGAAGCTTTCCCCAGGGACCCAATCAGACATTTTTGGAAGACCCAAGGGTCAAACACTGTCATGTACCTTGGTGTTAGGCAGCAATACCAGCTCTTCCCTGCCCCAGCCACTGTAAGCACAAATTGCAGGATGCACCTTGTCATCCCAACCCAGCACAGAGGGACACGCAGGCTCATCCACTTGAGTACTGCAGCTTTATTTGAATGAAACAATCCACGTTGAGAGTCTATAGGTTACACGGTACGTCAGGGTTGGGGCAGGGGCATGGATGAGGCAATGCTTATAAAACATCTCACCCTGTTCAAAAGGTTCAGTTCAGTCCCTTTGTGTTTGTGCTTTTAACATTGTGGACGGCTTGGTATGATGGTGGTGAGAGGGTCCCAGCTCCGCTTGATGACAGTGATGGCACCCTACGAGATGTGGAGCAGGGACAGGTCAAGACGTGTTTGCGATGAGGGAGATGGGTGGAGAATGAGGCTCTGTCCCAGAGTCCCCACCCAGGATACTGATGGGAAAAGAAACAAGAGACACCAGAGGACCCACCCCTCCTCCACAGTATCCCCAAATACAGAGTCACTGCGTAGCTCCTTTTGGAGAGGTGCTTCTAAACGCTTCTGTCAGGTCAAAGTATACTTTCTACTGGCCTCAGCGACCTGGAAGCATGAGGGTGGCATAGTCCCACTGGCACTGGATCCCACTGAAGTGGTTCACCATTGGGCCTGAGCTGATTCTCCCTGCCCCTTGCAAGCTGAGGAAGGGATTTTGGTGTGATCCTCTTCTATGGGATCCAGGGATGAAGTCTGCTGCTGATGTTTCCAGGCTGGAAATGAAACACTTGGTGAGGATACATACGGAGTGGGGGGATGGAGTGAGGAAGAGTGTGGGAAATACTGTCTGACAGTCACTTCTGGCCAGAAGCAGGAGGTGCCACAGAAGCTTCCCCATGAGACAGTTGTATATTGGGTGACAGCCCCTTTCCTCCACTATGTGCACTGCAAAACAGGCAGGATGGTTCTGGCTGGGAAAAAAGACCCAAGCAAAACCATGCTGACACCAAATTCTCCAGCTCATCTAGAGATTGTCTCCATGCTGCCAGGCAAGGGCTGTGACCAAAACTACAAAGAAGAACCCTGTATCTGCAGCATCCACAGCTTTTGGGGAATGTCCTGAGAAAAGAATGCATACTGTGGAGCCTTCTGGGGTGAGACGATAAATCCAGAAGATCCCAAGAATGAGGAAAACAGGACAATCTCATTTATTTGAAAGCATTGACATAAGCCACTTTACCTGGCATTGATGTCACCGGTTACATCAATGCATGGTAAAGCTGGGGATGGGCAGCAGAGAAGGACAATCAAGGTTTGATGAGAGGAAAAGGCCACCTCCAGCAAACTCTGAGACAGTTTTCTTGTCCCAGGATGTTACATACCAGGGCCTACAGGAAAAAGGAATAACAAATAAATGCACAGGAAAGCTCCTTTTCTCCCAGTCTGTAAATACCTTCCCCCATCAGCATCTGATTTTTCTCAGAGAAACCTCCAGTGTTCACAAGTCCCTCATTACTCAACTTCTATGTGGTACATACTGCTGTCTATATAAAAGACCTAAATACTATTCCCCAGTCAATCCTCGTGGCATTTCAGAAAGAGAATGAAATCAATTTTCTCCTCTCACCACACATCAGGCACCGTCTGAGCTGACTATGTTGCTACGGCCTCTCCTGGCTGTTGCTCTGTTTATTGATACCCATAGCTGGTTCTTGAGAACAAGGACCATTGAAACAAGATATATAAAAATTCCCCACCTTGGAGGGTGCTCAGGGTTGGAGTGTGGATAGCAGGAGAAGGGAGAGGTGGGGACTGGCTGGAAATGCTGCTGCCTGCAAAAGGGGCTTTCAAGTCCTCTTTCCTCCCTGCTGCACTGCTGGCAGCTGCAACACACACACATCTCAGTTTTCAGCTCTGTTCCCTTTACAAGCTGCTAAGATAGACACCTTACCAGCGCTGGACCTACACAGGGCAAGGAGACAGCTTCATCTTAGTGCCGCATTATATATCACAGTCACCAAAAGAAAGCCAGTTGGTGCCTGCTATGCAGACAGGGAAGTGGGGCTGCACTCGCTCTTGGCTGGTTTAGGCTCAGCCTGTGCCCTGAGCAGCTCTAACGCTGAGAGCAAAGGAGTCACTGCTCACCCACAGTGGCCAAGCAGGACTGCCGACATCTGGTATGTTCCAGCTCCTACCCAGGGCCTGCCTTTGCTGATTATCTGAGACATACCATAGTTATGCAACCATGTGAACATCTAGGAGTAACTCTCCATTATAACAGCTGGGTTTTACGCAACTGAAAGCGACTTTACTGCCTAAATGGCAGAATCAGAGCCCAGTTCCCTCAGTCAAAGCAGACCTCCGCTGGCTAGCAGTAGTAGCATGTCTTTTATTTTCCTGCAGACTTGGCTGGTAGACAGGACATATGCAGGGCTGTAGAGCAGCCAGGTACCCTTCACTTGGCCCAGTGCTTCAAGCAAGGGCCTGGACATTACAGCATAAAGCACATCCAGCGCTGTGAGCTTTGGGTGCCAGCACTGCTGGGGTCACCAGCACTGTGTGAGGGCTATCCAGCTGCCCCTGTATATGCTGAGTTTAGGCCACTGGGGGTAAAAAAATCCCACTGTAAGTCAAGCATTCATAGCCAAATTTCCCTTCAGGACAACAGTTAATGGAAGCACAAAATTTTGCCTCCTTCCACAGGAGCAAATGGTTTATAGGCCATACCAAATCTATGCGAAACCTGGATTTACCACAGACCTTCACAGCTCTCTAGAAAACCCTCTATTGACCCAGCTCTACCTTTCCAACTGCTGCCAGCAAAGACAGTATCTCTCCATCTCCCCTTCCCTTGTTCTGTGCCCCATGCCGGAAAACCCTCACCATGAAAGGCAGCAGAGGGAAAGGCAGCGCTTGTGTGCTGGGACCCAAGCGCTACCCACCTTTGCAGCTTCCCCGAGGGATCACCCATACAAGCACAGTGGGTTGCTTGGCTTCTTCATGCACAGATGTGCTGAGGATCTGGTGATGGATTGCCACATTTTACTAGGACAAGTCCAACTGGGAAATGTGGCCTAAGGACTCTTCTTTAGTCTCCGTTGCCTAGCATCTGAGCAGTTGCAGGTCCGAGCCTGCTACCTGCCACCAGTGAAATGAAGGGCAATATAGCATGGAGCTCATCTTTCCCCTCACCTTTTCAAGAACATGAACAAGCTCTGTTCTATCCTCTCAGCCACCCATGAGACTGTTGTGAGCCCTCTTTTGTCTCTTATGAAGTCAGGATGTGACTCACACTAGGTCCCTGATGGAGCCAACACATACCCTGAAGTGCTCCTGTGTTCCTGCTCCACAACTGCCACCCAGGCAGCCCCACCAGCCCCTCAGGCTGTACCAGGGCTGGGAAGAGCAAGATAGAGAAGATGCCAAACCAGATCTCAGTGATGCAGAGCGTTAACAAGTGCCAGAGGCACTTCAGTGGGACTGAGCCCTCCATCCCCTGCAGCTACACAGCACAGGGACATGGTGATCTTGCTAACGTGCTGTCCGTCTTTGGAACTCTCCCCCTTTTTGAGGAAGGACGCTTAATGGCAAAGCAACTGAGCATGTACCCTATACCCAACCCAGGGTCTAGATATCATGCACACATCTCACTCAGCCCAAGTGGAGCGGGATGGTACTGCTCTTCCATTGGGCAAGAGGTGTCCTGGAGACAACAGTTTCCTGCAAGCTGCATCCCGTCCCTCTCTGGAAAGGCAAGGTTGGGTGAAGGTGCCCTGGGCTGTCCTGCAGTTCTCCTTGGGATGTTCAAGGCCTCCAGGGCACACGTGACTGTCTCTGGTTTAATGTGACCATACCAGGCTGTAAGTAGTCATGAGAAGACCCCAGCATCCCCCTGTGGTGGGCTAGGTGGTGGCGACCGTGAGCCAAACTGTCGTGTGTCTTACTCCCAACGGGAATACTGAAAAACACATATATATCACAGCTATCATTTGGGATGCCGGGGACATTCAGCTCCCTGCTGGAAACCACCAGCTGCCAGTTACTACCACAAAGTGTAAATTGGGTCCTGTTAAAATGCAGTTTCCAGAGCTCTCCAGCACTTATTTTTCTGCAAATGCTTTCTGTATGCATTAAATGTCTTCCCAGGCTGAATGGGATGAGCAGTTATCAGTGGGGCCAAAGCAAATACAAATGGCACCCACACCTGCCTTTTCCTGAA
Organism: Athene cunicularia; assembly: GCF_003259725.1. Taxonomy (NCBI): domain Eukaryota; kingdom Metazoa; phylum Chordata; class Aves; order Strigiformes; family Strigidae; genus Athene; species Athene cunicularia. The sequence continues at coordinate 91,490,533 of NW_020799097.1, forward strand.
GGCTACACAGGGTCCTGCTGCTGTACGCTTGTTGCCTCTACAAACAAGCGTACACCTGCATTGAGTGCAGCCTGGAAAAGACAAGATGTCAGGGTGGTTTAATGGAGAAAGAACGAGGGACCAAAACTGGTCTGTGGCAAAGCCAGGAGTGTGAGAAGCCCTTTCTTTTGCACAGGAGAGACTCATAATGTAACTTCTTGTCCTCAGTGAAAAGCAGGGTCCTACTCCCTGGGTGCAAGAACTGGGCATTGCTTGGTGCTGTGGTATAGTGTCCCACCGCATGCAGCTTAAAGCACAGAGCTCACACTGGTGTGTACCTCCATGATGTTGCTAGGCCATCCAAAGGCACCCAGGAGGCAAAGAGGTGCTGCAGCATTTCCAGGGAAAGATGAATATCTTCATGGCTCTGACAGGCGATGGGGACAGCAACACCCTGAAGCAGCAACTCCCTGAGCTTTCTGCTTTAAGGCAAAAGTTTGTCTGTTTGCGTGGGGTGACACCATTTACTCCATCTGGTTCCTTTGTCACTGCCTGGGGCAGGTGGGATCCATCAGGGCAGAGTGAAGGACCCCCTGACTATTCCCAGAGGTAAAACTCCCTGCCCCAAGCTTGCTGAGAGCTAGGGGAGAGCAGGGCTTGCTTCTGCCAGCACCTTGCACAAGGATTGCTTCACGCTGGAGACAAGGCTGAGAGCAGCGATGGTGCAGTGGAGGGATGCCAGCAAGCACCAGAACCGCTTGCTGCTCCCAGCGACTGTCCCTCCCAGACTGAGAAGTGCAGGGCACCAACCCAAAAGCAGGATGCTTTTCCTGGCACAGAGTGATAGGGACGGGCTGAGGAGGAGGAATCCAAACCCTGCTCTCCTTTTGGTACTATAGCATTTTCGTGTCATTCTGGACTACTGAACCCATAGGATTTCATATAGAAAGAAATTAAAATTTCTGTACTTTCAATAGGAAAAGGGAATAAAATACAATTTGTATCATGTTTACTACACTCATTCATACATCTGTAAGTTACTTTTTCAATAAATTTACCAGCCTAAGCATCTGAAACCCCTCCTATTTCTTCCCTGATTGCCACCCTATTTCCTTCCAGAAGAAAATTACTTCCCAGAAGAAAGGCTCCATATCGCTGCTGCTACAGCTGCTCTTCAGGCAGCACGTTGTGCAGCTCTGCTGGGGCTGCTCTGCATGCATGCCAATCACAACACTTCACTTTAGGAGTTTCTGAACCATTTGTTCACTATGCAAAGTCTTCATATAGATGAAACGCTTTTTCACTCCCATGCGGCTGGGAAGAGTTGTGCTCAGGCGTTCCAAATTACTTAACTCCACATCAAATGAAACATATTAGCTCCATCGCTTTCCAGTGGCTGATCTATGTGGAAGGAAAATAGTCTATTACCAGCCAGGAGTTGCATTTCAGAGCAAGCAGTATGAATTGATGTTCATATTGTTAAAAGCCATGGATTAAAGTCCTGCTGATGACCTGTTACTGGGACTTGCACTGAACTGTGGAAAATTATAATTAAAAACGTATATTTTTCAGAATACAACAACTATCAAAAGAGGTTTCAAATGAAAGTTTCTTTGTAAGCCCCACTTGTAATGACACAGTAGCATTCACTACTTCCAGTATCTACAACTTATACCCAGGAGCCTGCACACTCACATATTTTCTGTTTTATACCCTGAAAAAAAAAAAAAAAAAAAAGAAATCGAGTATATATCGGCTAACACCCACACAGCATTCTTTCTAATGTATTTCTACAACTACCAAGCAGAGGTCTCCTTGTAAATAAAAGCAGTCTCTTAAATTTATATTGCACTTTTCTTCTGCAGGGACTTTCATACTATGTACAGGAATAATCTCCACCATCACTGAAATGCAGCCACTTCTGGAGCGGAATAAAGCAGCTACTCGATAGGCACAGAGCAACATAAAACATCAGGAAGAGAAACATAATGTTGGGACTGCAACACATATTTAAGAAGACAGTCTGTAATTATGTTTAAGGACTGTAATTTAGCCAGAACACTGTGAAAAGTGTGAAGGGATCTGTAATTGCAAGGGGTAAGGAGCATGGCTTTATACCTCACCTGGGATGCAGCACCACTGCAAGGAGAATTGCCCCCTCAAGCATGGGAAGCATTAGTAAACCAAAAATACCACTTCCCTCAGAGAGAAGGGACGCTGACTCCACTCTGACCCCATCATTACACAGCTTCTCATCCTTGCTGCTGAAGTGCCTCTTTCCTCTGCTACACTTTCTCAGCGCATCTGCCAGGGAAATGAAGTCCTCGGTACTTCTGACAAGCTGAGGCACTTGGGTTAATGACTTTCCCCCGAACTCACCACTAGCGGCTTTCTAGCCAGAGATAAAGGAGCAGAGGTTGAAGTGGGAAGGGGCTCCCTGAGACTTTTACTGAAGCTGATGGGCCCATGCCTGACAGCAGGAGAAGGCTTCACCTCTGGCTGGGGCAATCTGCTTGCTCTGCCCTGGACCCACTGCCACCAACGGGCTCTTTACCCCCTGTGCCATGGGTCACCTTGGTGAGGCACTTACATCCTTCCTCGCAGCAGCTGGCAGCAGGGCATGGACACCCTCCATGCAGGTGTCCCTTTCTAAAAACATGGTGTCCCTTTGCTGACACTTGCCTCACAGATAATGCTTTTTCCATGATCCTGAACCTTCAGGCTGGACCTCCCCAGTCCCACAGCACCTCTGCTGCCCACTAAACATCAGCAAAACGTGCTTGTGCAACCCTGGCTAAGCAGCCAGTAGAAGCAAGGCCACAAGGGTCTCTGCCTCAGAGCCTAGAAGGTGAGATGGTTGTGCTGGGCTATCTCTTACTGATGGGGAAATGCTCCTCTCTCCACCTTCTGCCCAGCAGAAGCCTCCTTGAATCAGCAATGTAACACAAATATTTTGCCACTGACAGATCAGGAGCCATCACGAAGCACCCAAGGGCCCCTGGAAAGCACTGTCTCTCTCCTAGGAGTGAAAGTGGACTTTTAACAGGAGTGGGGTGATGACTTCTGGCTTCCAACAAGCATGGTGGAAAGGAACAGCATAGGACTGAAAGAACTCAGCTGAAAGATAATGGTAGCACTAGCTGCCCATGAAAATGGCAACAGACACTAAGAAGCAGAATCACTGCTGGCACCCACAGCATCCCACAGCACTGCCTGGCCCTGGGAAACAGCCACAGGTCTCCAGAGCAAATATGCAGCGTGACTGAGGTCTGGGCTCTGGAGAGAGGGACGGAGAGATAAAAGACATAGTCCTCATTCTTGGAAGTGGAGAAAAGCAACAGGAGCAAGGGAGACCTGCAAGATCCCCTCTCACTGTCTTGCGAGGCCTCCTGTGAAGGAGGTCCCCTTGTCCCTCAGAGCTGATGTCTTTTCTCTCTCTGATGGTGGCTGGGGAGGATTACTGCAGATGAATGCCCTTCCAAAAGCTATAGAGTGATGGGTTTCAAGACTTCAAACTGGATCTCTTGGGAGTTAAGGACTCTTCCCCCTCCACCTGTGGAGGAAATGAGGCACCAGCCATTGCTGGAAGCTGAGCAATGCAGGAGGCAGCTAATACAATCAGGTGATTTTAGGCAAACACAGTTGTCTCAGAGAAGATGATAGATTAATCAGAAATGGGTAAGAAGCCATGGGTACTGGGGGATGTGGTGAGAGAGCTAGCTCATCATACACCTGTGGTGCCCCAGATATGGAGTTTGGATGGGGTGTCCCTTAAGGGGAAGAGTCCCACTTAACTGAACTGCCAGAGCATGGGCTAGTAAAACCCAGTTCACAGCCTTTTGGGGATAACTCTGCCCTGTGCAGGGAAATAAGTCATGCCCAGAGCTGCTTCCAGTTGCAACAAGGCTATCACAGTTCTTACTTGTTTGGTGCAGGGCAGACCCTTCTCCTGGGGGTTCATCTGGAGGAGCACATGCCTCCACCCTGAGGAAGTCAGGCCAGACCTGCTGCAGGTCTGCAGCAGAGAGAGAGACACCAGCTTTACCCTTTCATGATGCCAGCAGGAACAAGGTGAATTTCCCCCATCCCTGTTCCCCAGTGACAGAAGGGGCCACAGTTCAGCACAAGCCCCTCTTTTGGGTCAAGCTTCCCATCTTCATCCTTCCTGGGGCTTGTTCCTGCCTGTTCCACCTTTCAGCTCCTCTGCCCACTGCTTTGGCAGTAGAAGCTGAGTGCCTGCAGGACTCCACGTGCTGACAGAATTCAGGCCCCTCTCCCCTGAGCAGCAATGCTGTTGCCACACTTGGCCCACTCCTCAGCTAATGCACGGTGCATGCTAAAAGGCCTCAGAAGGTGAGAGAGCAGTATCGCAGCTGCCTGAACTGCTGGCCCAGGGGCTGGGTCATGGGCACAGGACCCACTGTCTGGCTCAAGAAGGTTTAAATGCATAACTCTTCCCATAATCCAAAAAGCTTGAGGTGGGGGAAGTTAAACAATGGAATAAAAGACCAAAATTAATAGGTAACAAAAGAGAGGCAGAGAAGTAATCCTGGGCTTAGGGCTGAGGCGACAGTCATCCCAGCATTCACAGGGGGAAGCCAATGTCCAACTGTCCTCCCTTCCCACCCCAGCCTGCCCCACTGCTCAGCCCCACAGAAACACCTTTCTCTCTGCAACTCAGACCTGCTCTTATAGTTTCTTTACCCAGCAAGAGGGCTGAGAGAGAGAAAGAGGTGCCCAGAGCCCAACACTGCAGCCGGATCCAGCCGGGACTTCTCCACCACTCAGCGTGGTCCATGTGATGGGTCCATTCCTGCTCCATCTTCTTCAGGCTGACGGGTGAGAAGCCCAGAGCGGTGGGGAAAGGCCAAAGCAAACCACGCAGGGGGCAATTAAATACATGAGAGCCTGGAAGATGTGGATGGATGGAGACACCGAAGCACATGCGGTGCGAGGGAAGATGCTCCAGCCACTGGCACGCAGGGCAGCTGCTACCCCACGCTCGAGGCTGGCGTTACTGCAGGGAGCTGCAGCCAGAGTGGGACAGCCCCAGCCAGTGGGAAAGCATGGGGAGACAAGGGGAGTACTGCGGGATATCATCCACTAAGCTGTGGGGTCTGCAGTAAAGAAGGTAACTGTTCTGGTAGAAATTTGTGCTTTAATATATTTTTGTTTGTTTAAAACAAGTTCCCACTTCCCTGAGGAAGTCCTGTCTGACATTCCCAAGGAAATATGAGGGTGTTTTTTTTCCTCCTTCATTTGCTCTTCTCATTTCTTCATTCCTGTTTTTTTGTCTTTCATTCCTTCTTTTCTGCGTGTTTCTGTTTGTTTCCTTCCTTCCTCTCTCTCTCACTCTCTCTCGTGCACGTGCTTTAAAAAAAATTTGTCTTTATTTTTTAATTTTGTTCTAGACATTATGACTTTCTCAAGGAGTGCTCCAGTTCTGAACCAGATCCCTTTGTGTGGTCATGCCTGTCAGTCTTTGGTAACATATGGACACTTTGGTGTGCCAGTGAGGAGGGGAGGAAGAGGAGCAGAGGTGGCCGAGTAGGAAAGGAGCAGGAATGTCTTGATCCGAAGACAGGAGCGCTCACTTGCCATCATCTGAGCAGCACGTAAAGGAAGAAAGTCAATGGGCCACAAAGACAAGGGCTGTGCAGGGTCAGGACACCGCTTCCTGGAAGAGCAACCGCTGTCAGCCAAGAAGAGACAAAAAGAATTAGTGATGAGATGGATCTTGACCTCATCAAACAAATCAGTGCACATCAGTGTCTTAACCTCTTCTCCCACCCCGAACCACCTCCCAAGATCTATTAGAAGACCTTTCTAGCCTTCCTTGGACAATCTCAAGGCTTCCCAAAATTATTTCTTTTCTAACTCAGGAGAAAAGGTTGAATCTTAGTTATTTTTGCAATCCAACTCTCCTTTCTTCCCCAGAAGATTCAACTTGAGTCAAACAAGAAGTTCTGCTTGTGTTTTGGTTACAGCTTGGCCATTCTAGGTTGAAACCGACCTTTAACTGCACCCAAAATGTTGATATTTTTAGGGTGTTCTAACTTTTTTGATGTTTTGTTTCCCTCTTCACCTTTGAAGCTAACAAAATTGCTGAAAGTGACACTTCCTTGAGATTTTTTTCCTTCAAAAATAAGTAAGACAAATTTGCCAGCCCCTCTGCTGACTTATGCTGATGGAGTCAACCATCTTGTAGAGTCCCACCAACATGTCAATGTGCTCTGAAATGAGCTGCGCATCCCTAGTGTATGCATTCATGTATGTACTCCCACTGACTCGTTTTCCTCTGAGGCATGCACACTCTCACCCTTATTCGGTCCAATTGGCTTCCTTGGACAGTCCCCCTTTTTCAGAGTGACGTCATCGATGGCAATGTCCCCCTCATAGCTCGTGCCCCGGACACCTTCGAAGATGATCTACAAGCAGAGCATGGGACAGAGCCCAGCGTGAGGCTGCAGTTGTGGAGGACCCTTCCCGCGCAGCAGGGCTCTGCAGAGGTGAGCAGGGCACAGACCAGATCTCAGCAGGTCCCCGAGTGAATGGTTCCTTCCTGTTTCTCCAGTATTCATAGGATCTGGAGCCAGACCCCACTGCTTACGGGACCAACCCCTGTGTGCTGAGCGTCTGTAGAGCAATAAATGAGCATGTAGAGCTCTGCTTTATTAAGTGTGCTGCACTAAAAAATCAACCAATACTGAACAGTGCTCCCAAAAGTAACTAAATTACCCAAAAGCACACTGGGCATTTTGCCACAGTGCCACAACTTACCAGCCTGCATAGACTCAGCTCTCACAAACAACCCTACAACAGCAAAGTAGCATGTTGGGCAAAACCATCAGCAAAAAAACCATCCAGTAACAAAGCAGCCCACTTCTTGGGTACGCATAAATGACTCCATGAGCAGATACAGAATGTCCAGTTCATACTCACAAGGTGTCCTATAGTCCTAAACCAGGGGAACAGTGGGGGTTGGCTCTTGCAGCACATGCTAGAAGAAACCTCTAGCACTCAACGTCACTTTACACCAGCAGGCCAGCATCCCCCAGCTGCTCAGCACCAAGAGACCTGTCACACAGACCTGGTACCAGAAAGAACTCCTCAACAAGCAGTTTCCAGACCAGCAATAATCAGAAAATTTATAGTGCCAAACTGATGCTTGCACATAACAACATTGGATGGCTTCAGAGAAAAGTGGATTTAATTTCTGTGCATCCACCAAGCTCTTGCCTTGCCCCAGTGACTCTGAGGGTGGAGAGGTCCCAGAGCCCTCCCTGTGCCTGACCAGCCCCTGTGCCACAGGGGTAGATGTCTGCTGGGAAGTCTCCTACAGCCCATGGAACATGGGCAGGACAGGGAGCAAGTGGCTCCTTGGCTGTGGACCTGACTTACCTGGAAGGGCCCGGGCGGGTTGATGGGCACGTGTGCTTGCTGCCACATGTTCCCCCGGTTCCCACTGAGCGACCAGACCTGGGTGTCAATGGCTCGCTTGTTCCGCACGCGAACTAGCAGGTTCAAGGAGCCTGTAAGATTACAGAAACAGGGATCTGGCATGTGGGGGCAGGCAGGCAACCCCACCTGCTGGGCTGGTCCCCAATGTAGCTCTGGGGCTCAGCCTCGAGCCACAGCTCTATGCCCCAGCTGGCCCAGGGACAGCCTGCAGAGCCCCAGCAGTAACCTCTGGATGGAGCCAGCTCTCTCCTGGGTTGATGGACAAGTGCTACTGTCAGTGTTTCATCCATCTGTGCTATCCAAGGGAGAACATAGACCCAGATGAAGACAGAGAGGACAGGACAAGGAAGAAGCAGTCTGTAGCATGGCTGGGGTGGCACAAGAAAGGAGTGACATAAATGCTTGCTGCAAGGGACCTCCAGAAGCATTCCATCCAACCTCCTGCTTGAAGCTGTCTCTAGCTCTATATGAGGGCAGCATGGCTTTGCCTGGCCAAGTCTTGAAATACCTTGAGAAAATAAATTTGTCCTAATGTCCAATATGAACCTCCAGTGCTACCAACTGTGGCTGATGTTCCCTGTTATATTGTCTAATAGTACTGATAAGATTTTGGCTCTATTATCTTTGAAATTTCCCTTCAGACATTTGGGGGGCCAAGGGCTGACAGCAATCTCCTCTTTGCCAGACTAAGTAAGTAAAGCTCCCACAGTCTCTCTACCCAGGATTTCTGCTCCTGGCTCTTGATAATCCTGATGCCCCTCCATTGGACGCACACCAGCTTCTCTACATCCCACTTGAACTGGGGAGCCCAGGACATGTGTCTGCCCATTCACTACTAACACTTGATGCATGCTATGCAGATTACAGCCCTCTCCCTGCCCCGGCCCTGGCCATCAGCTGCAGAAATATGACCTGTGTTCTCAGTTGCCACTTGCCCTGGTAGCAGCCTTGGAGTGAGCAGCCGTTCTTTGCTAGCCCTGGGCAGCATCGCCTGTACCACACTGCCTCTATCATCCCAGCCCCATGTTTTCAGAGGGACACAAAGACCTTGTGAATCAACATCGACTTCAAGTTCTTTCAAACAAAGCAATTCCTGAAAGGTTTCATCTGCCATTAAAACAAAGCCAACATATCTCAAAACATTTGCAGTTCTCACTTTGAAAACAGTGTCACAGCCCCCTACCCTCCTCCCACAAATGAAACCATGTCAGTTTGTCTTCCTGCAGCATATTTTAGTAATGTCCTTAGCTGACTTTTTTCCTTTTTCGTTTTAGTGAAAAACATTCACTCAGGGTTGACCTGAAACACTTTTTATCTTTTTGTTTTTTTCCAATTCAGCTGGCAAACCAAAAAAATCAATCACAACTCTAGTCACGCTGTTGATCATCAGTGTTTCTGGTCTCCATACACAGACATATTACACCTGAGAGCAGAGAGGCAATAATAACCCTTACTTATAGGTCCGTTGTCTGCTCTTGGGATGCTGCATTCCCACCAGGGTATGCCCTTCTGAGACGCTGCAGCGAGAGGTCAGGGGAAGAGACAGGGAAGGAAACTTTCCTACCTAACTGCCCTCCTACACAATCCCCTGAAATTCCTCAATCTTGGCACATCATCCTTGGGGGCACTGTGTGAAGGACAGGGACCTGGAAGTACCCCTGTCAAGCGCTTGGCTGTCAGAAAGCAAGAGACACATCACAGGGAGTTCAGAGATGCATAATAAAGATGATGAAATGTTTAGATTCTGAGTAGCTGACTTACAAGAAAAGGTTAAAAGAATGAAATATGTGTATAATTTAGTGAAATGAGGGAAGAGGGGCATGTTATTGACTGGAAATATTCAGAAGTGTCAGCACTAAGGCTAGCTGAGAAAACTGGATGAAGGCCTGATGGGATAGGGAGCGCGTACCCAATTCCCTTCCCTGGTAGTACCCAGATTGGGATGCATACTACAACTCAAGATAAGGAGTGAACTAACTTGTTTTTTTCTCTCTCGAGACCAGCTGGCACTGAACAACCTTGGGGAGATGGAGGTAAGATGGTGGGATCTCCCTCCTGGAAACACAGTGCCAAGGACAAGAGAAGTCACTATGAGAGCCTCCAGCAAAACTAGCTTTGAGCCGCTGGTTTCTTGGTGTCCTCCCTGCTCTCAGGAGCTGCCTACAAGTCTCTCTAAGGAGGATACCTAGTCCTCATGGAGACCCTTGGCCGAACTGATGGCCCACACAGGAACTACATAACCCCATAGATCAATGTTAAGAGGATCAATGTCGTGTGTTCAGAGCAGCTAATTACAGTTGCCAGAGCTGGTGAGCTGAGGGATTGAGTGTGAATGTAGAATTAATATGAAGCTGGTAGCAAGCAAGGATTAAAACCAAGTTGTCTATTCTACCCTCATTTAGGGACTTGCAGCTAGGATCTGCCATGCAAGAGCCTGGCTGAGTAGCCAGCACTGGGACAAATCAGGCAGCAAATGAACTTTGACGCCCTAGGAAAAAGTGAAGGCGAGATTGAAAGAGACCCAGAGAAACATCTGGAATGCAAACTAGTGCCCCCAAACCACTGGCTGTGAATGCCTGGCCTAAACCCAGACCAAGCCTGAGCACATCCTGGCTGACAGCTCCGTGTCCCTGCAGCATCAGGAAAAATGTTTCAGCCTTTTGGCCCTGGAATTCCCTAACAGAACAACACTGAATAGAGCAGGCATTCTTGAAACGGTTTGCGGTTGGAAAGGAAGCTCTCTTATCTGCCCACAACATGCAGTGTTTCACCACCCTTGTCTACACATGGAAAACTGAAGGTCAAAACAGAGAAACAGTATGCTCACAACTGTCTTACAAATCAGGGAGAGTTGTGAAGGGGAATCAGATTTCACAGCCCTATCTGCAATCCCTTCTAAATTACAGAGTCTCTCTGAGGCTGGGAGAGAACTAAACCACCTCCCTTTCCCAGTAATGCTGTCACAGGGAATGTGCTTCTGGGAGACATGGCAGAGACTCTAGGACTTCAAACTAAACAGGGATGAAACCTCTATCCCAGCTGAACTGGGTCCACAGTGTTGTAGATGTTAAGGTTTGTGCAGGTCTTCTACTTTATTCCCTTCTACCATGTGTCAGTCTGCCAGAGGCTGCCAGTCAAGTTTAAGAGCAGGTAGCCTGTCATGGAGGTACTTGGAAATGAATCTTCAGATCTGAGCTCCAGACAGAGCCATAAAACACTGCAGTCCTGGACTACAGAAAGCTCCAAGTCATCTTTCCAATCACTCAGAGCTTCTTTATCTCCATTTTTCAGACTGGCCCCAAAAGCCAACTGTGTGATGGAACAAGTGCTGCAGGGCTTTGTATCTTCCAAGGGAAAGCTTTAGGTTGAGCCCACTGCCCTAAAATCAAACGTTGTTGCAGGATCCCACTTACAGTCATGAAAATCCATAAAGGCTCAGGCTAAAAAGGGAGATGGAGCCTAAGCAGATACTGACATCCATAGTTCCTGGCCTCTGGTGAATTGACACCTGCCCACACCCACCTCCCTGCAATCTAACAATAACCATCTCATGCCTTATTAGCTACCTTCACTCCCTGTGTTTCTTTCAGCATGTCACACAAGTTCAAGTTACAAGTTGTGTGTAATGTGCCCCTCCTAGAGAACAGATTATATATCCACCTACTTTGCAGGAGGTGGCCAATGCACAATCCACATGTGTGGGGTGTGAGGAGCCCGTTCACAGCTGTGAACTGACTTGCCATGTGATCCTTAGTAAACTGCTTTTACGTGCTGACATGATATGATGATGATAAGAAGGATAATAACACTCACTCACTCAGAGAGAAACTCAGAAACATAGCAAACATTTTACAAGACCTGAGCAAGAAGATACTAGGTAACAGAAGTGCCTGAGCTCTTCTGCCTTTCCAGTGATCACAAACTGGAGAAGAACCAAGGTGGGACCTGCTCTCTAACCCCCATGACTCCATCAGTCATGAAGGAGATGTGAAAGGCCCATCTGGGATGTTCTCCAGTGCCAGCTGTTGCAGCCACCCCTTGTGCCTGGTTTTATACTACAATCGTGCCTAGTTTCCTGTATCAGAGTTGAAATCCAGCTGGCCAGTTTTTTTCTGTCATTGTTGCCCCTTCCCCATCTCCCCCATCCGATATGTCTGGCATTTCCTAAGGGCATCTGCTGGTGAGGCACACACAAAGATAGGCTATCTATGTGCTGCAAAATCTCTCCAGCTGACCAGACAGACAGACACAAGGGAAATCCCAGAACACCAGCAATCCTGTTGTTACCTCTCCCCATACAAGGCACTCTTCGCATTTGTCTTGTAGTCTGTATTATTCCTTTTTCACAATCAAAAGGGAGAATAAAGGCCAGTGACGAGTGATGAGGAATCAATTACAGGGAGAGTGAGCTGTACCTTCTGCTGGCTGCCTTTAAGACCAGAGCTGGCATTTAAAAAGAGTGGCACTCACACAAAAGAACACCAGCTGGGCTGCCAGATAGAGTAGCCCAAGGGATGCCTTTAAATGTTACCTTCTCACAACGAGAAAAGGTCTTCTCTCAGTTTCCATGGAATGGGGACTTCATTGTCGCATTGAATAGCAGTGTAGATCCAGAAGAGCCAGCCCAGGCAGCACTGGGAGGGAGGCAGGGTCTTTAAGGGCAGAGTCCATGCGGGATGGCACAAAAAGGTAGAGGTTTTCTCAAAATCCCTCCACAGGGCAGCAGGGGGGTGGTTAACACTGAGTGATGGAGTGGGGGAAAGGCTGAGTCTAGGAAGGAAAAGGAGGACGACGCTGCACACTGAGAGCTGTTCCCAGTGCAGCAGAGCTCTGTGGGACGGGTGAGGAAGGCTGTTGGGATCCACAGCCAGGAGCTGGGCTGGCTGCAAGCCCATGCGCAGCCTGGTCTCACTGTGACTCCCTGCTGCGCTCCTGCAGGATCCCTGCTCCAGCATGGGGTGATCTCAGGATATCAGCTATCTGTGAAAAATCCTGGCTGCAGTCCCAGTTTAGGTTTGGCACCCAACTGGGAATCCAGGGCTGAAAGTCCCCGTAGTAATTCCCACAGCATTTCAACTGCAGGCAAAACACTGAGATAGGAAGAAGGAACCGGTTCATGGCAAGAGATGTCCAGTGGGTGGACAGAGATACACGGTGGGGACAGGACTCAGACCTTGTATAGCTTGGCAGAGTCACCTGCAGACCCAATATGAGGGCTAAAACCAGGCCAGGGAGAAAAGAGCTCTTACCCTTCTAACAGGGGCTCTGAGTACTTCCTTAAGTGTGGTTTAGTGTTAACACTACTGATCACAAACTAAAAGCCCAAAGCTTAGTGGAAGCAAATCCCAGGAGAGAATGACAGTCCCCAGAAAGAATCTATTACTGTTCATAATCCCCGCAACAAACACAGGTCTCTCTCCCTCTCGCCTTTAAATGGATGTTAATGAATAGCAGTCAGTGTCATGCTGGTGTTCTCAGTTACAGTTCTGTGGGGGAAAGCTACTGCTCTGAGAGCTAGAAAGCTGAGAGTGGAAAAATAATCACAGCACAGATAGAGATGGAGAAATAATATCAGCTTGTAGTGACTCATAATTTCTAGGAATGTAAGTTGTCTTCATGCCATGATAGGATGTATTTACTTTTTCACAGTCTCTAATGATGCTTCATATGTTAACATATGTGGAGACAACTAGAATCTCCCCTCCTGATTACAGAGAACTTTATCTCTACATGTCTTTAACTGATCTCAGCTTGGTGTGCAGAGTTCCCTGTGTCCAGTCACAGGGTCACTACACAGACCCCTTCCTGCAGCCACCACTTCGGTAACTTCAAATTGGAAGGGTTCAGAAAGCTCATCAACAGCAAGAAAACGGAGTCCTGGTCAGAGTTTGGAAAGCACCACTATCCCACCTCTCCTCACGAGGCATCCCCGCTGGCTTCAGAGAGGGGCTGAGCATGTTCGGTGCTGTGCCACAGGCTGGTTAATTGCTATGGGACACTCTCTCTCTGCTTCATTACAGTGGGAAAGCTACAGTGAAAGGGATCAGGGGAATCAAAGCCTCCAGTTCCCTGCTGTGGCTGGGACTTTCTGGAGATATAAACAGCAATATGGTAAGTTTTGATTGGCAATGTTTCCCCTATAGCAAACCTGTGAAAATGACTTTTATCAGGCTACAGGGAATTTTATTTGGATTTTGCTGTGGATTTAAAAAATCAAAGAAACAAACACATTTCCACCCCTGACCTCCTAAACCACCATCAAATGAGGATGGGCTTGAAGTAATATCCCCTGACATGGCAAAGCCAATTGCACAGATTGATCTATGATCCATCACTATCTGACCTGTCTGGCATGCATATGAATTTTGGGATGGAGGGAATGGACCAGCAGAGAAGCAACAACGCTGCACTCTAAAGAGACGAAGTGGACACACGGCTGTACCCCTGGGGGGGAACATGCTGGGTGGGTGGACCCGAGGCATGCAGGCAGTGGGGTAAATGCAACAGTATGGTCATGTCTGCCTTGTGATGAGGAATGTGAGTGCTAATGGGAGGAAGGCAGACAAACTACAGTTACAGCTCCTCTCCAGCATATCCCCACCTGTCTGTGTACATAGAGAGCAGATGGTGATATGGTAGAAGCAGACTCGCAGTGGAGCTGTGCTTGAGCTCCTTTGCTCATTTGATCCATGGTCTAATTAGAAAAAGTGTTGGCATAGAAAGATGAATGATACAAGACTTCCATCTTTGATACTGTGTGTATGGAACAAAATCTTGCCACCCCTTTTCATGGAAAATTCCCTCAAAGATTGTTTGGGACCAGTAACAGGCTTTCTATGTGTGGACAACAGGATGTGGTTTAAGGCATTCAAAAAAGGGAGAAAAACATCTCCATGCTTCATAACGTTAAATTTATGCTATCTCAGAGGAACAAGGCCCATCCAATATGCAGTCGGAACGGAGTAGAGGGAGCGTACAGAGTCTGGCCTTGAAAAGACAAGGATCAGGAGTCCTCGGGCTTTTTGCCAACTTCACGTCCGATTCATTATACCATCTTGCTTAATCACATCCCTTTCCCATACTTAAACATTTTGCAGGGGACAATGTGGACAGACTATGTCCTTCTCTACAGGACAGATGGGTTGTCTGACTCTCAGCCCCAAGCCCAGCTATGTTTTCACAGCCCCTGAATGCCACCACGGGCAGCAGCTCTACTCCCATGTGCCAGCTCACCAGGCTGCTGTGCTGCACGGTGCCTGCCCATGGCCGCTGCAGGGACCACCCCAGCAATTCACAACAGATCTAACTGGAGGATCAGGCTAGGAGCAGGTTCCTTCTGTCTATCACCTGCTGAGCCATGGTCCTGATAGCCTTCCGTCCAGGCATGGCCTAGTAGTGACCAGGTCCTCAGTTTTCTCACCCCTCCTGCAGACCTGTGTTTACCACTCTCAGCTGGATATGTGCTTGTTCATAGCACAGCAAAGTGGAAAAAAATGGCATAATGAGCTGAACAAGTCTCCAAATATCTGTGTTCCAGCAAAGTCCCCCTCCTTCTCAAAGCCCAGAGGGGAGAGCGTGCACTCAGCCCACAGGGACCAGACAGCCTCTCCAGAGCCTGCTCTTTCCAGTCCCAGCTCAGGGGACACAAACACCTTCCCAGAGAGGCAGTTACTGACCCACACCAATTGGACTGGGAAGCACTCAGTAATCCCAGGGTCAAGGATAGGAAGGACCTTAGTGTCTGTCCCCTGCTTGCTTACTGAGCAGGATGGTGCTTGAGCTGCCTTGATGGTTTCTTTGCCCCCTAGCAGCTCCAAATGTCCATTCCTGCACAGTGATGCTCCATCATAAGATAGAGAATCCCCCTGGGGTTCACCCTGCCTTGCCATGGCCCACTCCATGCTGGTGTATGCAGCACACTGTCAGAAGGCACTGTCTGGATGCAGAGAAGCTCCCATTTGCTCCATCCCCTCTGTGCCATGATAATTCCCTCTAATACTCCAGTTCCTTGTGTGCCTCCCTCCATAACCAGTATGTGTGATAATTTACAACATCTGTCTGTCCATACACCCCTCTACAAGACATTCTTTCTCATGGGATTTCTCACTCTTCAGACAGTACCACCGGCCCCAAAAGGGAGGAATTACAAGAAAAAACATGTATTTATCAGAAATGTCTCCTGTTCCTTTGTCAACAGCTTGTTTTTATCCAGAGATCCCTGTAAAGGTTAAGGATGTGCACACTTAGAGACCTCCCCATCAAAGAAAGAAAGGATGTAGCTGTGGAAAGTTCTCCTGGACATTTTGAACAGAACCCCATCTCTAGAGACTGAGAACAACCTGTACCATCCCTTATCTAGGGCTTTCCCTTTTGCTTCTAGCAAGGATCCCCCATACCAAAACACACAGAGGATGTACCCTGCCTGAAGTCATGGAGCAGGATGAGTCTAAATGCCGTTGTGCAGCTCCTCTTCTATCCATCTAGTCCTAAGAAAGGAGTTATGACCTTTCCATAGCCACTGCTTCTACCTATGCAGCCAGAGAGCTCGTCCTTGCCTTTTGGGAGCTCTCCAAGCAAGCCTGCAATAATACAACCTATAAGTGCAGAGCAGGCAGAAACAGACCCTTCCCAGACAGCAGTGTTGCATTCCTTGCTGAGCTTGAATAGATAAACCAGACAGTCGGATCAAATCGTTGGTTTTGTCTGTTTAACAGAAAAAAGAAAAACCCTTGTCAGTGAAATTCTATTTGGAGGGAAGATGTACTAAATGTACAAAGTATCTGGTCAGAGAAAGCTGGCTGTAGTTGCAGAGGGAAACACGATTTCAGCAGGGCAAGGGGAAAGGGTAATTCAGGGATAAGTTCAGAGTTAGTTACTCATCAGGGCCACAGCTGTGTATGAGCCCAGTGCTGCCTCTGATTCAGCCTAAGTCAGGGCAGAGGAAGCCCGAGGTGCTCAGCACTGAAATGGGTGCCACTGCCTTCATTTCTCTGGGCAGCTTCTGGCAAGCAGGATGGGGCGTGCCGGTGGGGATGCACCCACAAAGCCCTGACTCCTCCAGTGCAAGATGGGCAGCAAAACATCCCAGTTCTGTCTTTATTATGGCCCTAATCCTCCCAAGCATGGCACCATCTTGCCCTTAATTTAATGAGCAACTGTGGGACAATTTCTGCACTGTTTCTGGTGAGCACATGGGGCAGGGGGGCAGAAGGCATGTAAGTTAGCCTTTATGGGGTGTGTGATGGGGAAGTGGGCATGGCCCCAGATTCAGCTGCCAGCAAAACCACCTGCACAGGGTCTTGGTATATCCAGACAGGACTCCAAAGGAGGCCCAGAGGATGATTTGGTTGTGTCAGACTCCTGTTTGCCCTGAGTAGGAAGACAGCCAGTGTTGGTCTTTTTCAGACACACCAACCTCTCTCTTCTCACCTGGCAGCCTGCATCACTCACCATTCACCTAAAGTTCAGCACTGTAGATTATAGCATCTAAAATTAATCTCAAACCCCAGAATGGACTGTCTGTATCATGGTTTTAAGGCCCTACAAAGGGTAGATGCCAGAGCATGATTTTTCATTACAAAGACCAAGTCCAAGGCAGGGCTTGAGAGCTACTCTGGTGAAGCAGCTGTGAAAAAGAACCTCCACAGGCAGCAGTGCTGGCCAGCCCATGGACAGGACCATTACACTTGCTCTGTGCCTCAGGCAAGTGAGCTGCAGCAGCCCATCTTTGTTTCTCTCTGATGTTTTCTGGAATCAAGCAGTCTGAAGGCAGCCAGGCAGCACCTTCCCTCTTACTGTTGCTGTACCTGGTGGTCCCCATAAGTGCTGGGTACTATCTTAGGGAGGAGAGGCCAGCCTAGGGAAAAATAGGAGCATGAAGAACGTAGCAAGAAGAAGACCATGCATAGGCAACTTTTCTCACCAACTCTGCAGACTCAAGAAGCGGAGTGAACCACAGTTGCTGTGAGGTCTGCTTGCTCCTGGTTCACCCTCTGTTTCATGACATGTCCAGATGCCTCCAGGCGAATGCTCTCTCTTCTCCCAGCTTTGATAACAGACCCTTTCATCTTTGCCACCAGAGACAGCTGGGTCCTTTATGCAATTCATGCACTCAGCTCAGATTGAGCACGCACTGCGCTCAGCTCTCTCAATGAGCTGCAGCTGAAGTCTGCTTCATAGGCACTGCCAGGTTTAAAAGAGCACAGCAGACAGACATGGGGATTCTGCCTGCCTCCCTTCTGTGGGCAGGCTTTGCAAAAACTTCAGCCAGACGGGAGGGAGCCTCCCAGAGCCCCCAAAATACAAATGATGTGTGTGGGAGGGTTCTTGACAAAAAACCCTGCAGAAGCAGATGTACTTGTGCTGAGAAAGACTTTTCCTGTCTCTTCTCTATCCCTATTAACAACTTATTTCCCCATCATCACCCAGTCTGCGGTCTCTCAGTCCCAGGAGCCAAGCACAGGGCAGCTGCACAGCTGCAGGGCTTGGAGCAGATGGGCTGTTTTAGTGCAATGCTGAAGCCAGCAAGGCAGCACGAATGAGCAGCTGAGATCACATATTCTTCCTGTTGAACTGCAGACATCACTCAAAATCTGTTCTCTGGCCTCCTCCTCTGCCTGACCCAAGGAGACGTGAGAGGTGAATGTTTCAGGCCTGGGAAGTGGTTTGCTGGAGGAAGGATGTTAAGAGTATGCTGTGTTCCCAGCACTGAGGCACAATGTATTACAGCAAGTGACTCCTTTCCCATTTCACACCCAGCTGTACTTTCACCAGAAAACTTCCAGGGGACTAGCTGAGACAGTGAGACTCTCAACCTCGATCTGCAAACTCCTTCAGCTCAAGTTCTGGGGTGTCTGTCATCCCTTCAGAGCTCTCTCTGGGAGAGGCAGTCATTCGTGGAAGTAATGTTGATGACTGACACTTGCTGAGCATTTTTTGTTTTTCTGGGAAGCTTTTCAATACATGTTACAAAACTCTGTCTTGTTGAAGTTCGAGAACAGATTGGGATGGTGGCACAAGTAGTGAAAGACGGTTATGCACTCTGCCCCCCCAGCATTTATCTTGTCAGAGCACCCGAGATGTGCACCTGGAATGACCAACTTCAGACTCACTTGTACAATTATGGCACTGGTGAAATAGTTAATGGTCCATGGAGAGAACAGAAGAGTGACCTAGGAGTGCTAAAGAAGTAGCTGGATATTCACCTAGAGCTCCCTTTTCCTCTTAAGTGTCTGTTAAGTTTTGTATCTAGCAATTTCAGGGCCTGAATAATTGATGCAACACCTGATGCCTCAGGAGACGATCATGTTGCAGTATATCCTTACAGCTACTCAACTTTGCACAAGGCTGCTGCTGTGAGCCACGTCTGAAAGGAAAGACTGGGAACTTGATTCAATGATACACTTTTAGTGAGCGGCCAGAAAAGGTGCACCTAGATTCAAAGTACTAAGCAGAATGCCTGCATCAGCATGAAAACACATTATTCATGGAATAAAAATTACATATAGCCAATCCACATCTGAATAACTTTCCCTCCACTCCATGTCTTCCTCAGCTTCACATGTCAAGCTCTTTGGCTTAGGAATGATTCAGTCTCACATCTGCAAGCTGTGTCAAGCATGCTCTTGGTGCTCTTTGTAAGTAAACATCCAATAAAGATGTAGACACGCAGTATTTACTGGGCTCCAGCAAGAGTAACTGAAGGGAGTTCTCTGCCTTTGGTTATGCAGGAAGTTTGATTTGATGATGTATTGGTCCCATCTGGTCTTAATAATCTTTAAATCTATGGCTCTACTCCAAAGTTCACTGAAGTCTTTCAAAAAACAATGACTTCAACAGTTTTTGGTTCAGAGCCACTGTATTGAATCTACAGAGCTTGAATGACACTTTACAAATATGTCGTTATCTTGCCAGGTATTTATAATCCTTGCTCATGGTATTTGACTAACTTCCCCAAAAAAACAAGCAGATATTACCAGAAGAGACCACAGTCTATCCAAAGGGTCCATACCATAGCCCACAAGAAGCTGCTGCATGTCTGCACGAAATGTTAGTCAAATACACATCTGTTGATGGAGGAATGAATAAAGCCAAGAACCCATCTGAATAAGTCGAAAGAGTATTAAAAAAACTGAATACATTTTTTCATTACAACCTGTTCACTTAACTCTAACTGCAACTTGTTTTCAATAGCCTAGAGGAAAGTGAATCATACTCATTAGGAAAATCAGCCTCCCCTCAATCAATCCAGTGATGTAATCTCTACTGTGTAGAGTTATTGCACTGCAGATAATGGCACGGATTTCATGAATGATGCATTTGTATATAAGGCAGACTTTATATATCCAACAGAATGCAGCTACCTCCAGGGTTCCACCTGTATAACTGTGTGCAGTAGCAGGGTGCTCTGTTCATAAACAAGGTTTGGGTAGAAACAAGGGAGCTATGATGTTGAATCTTACAAAAAGGACATCTTCATGGTTCAGATTGCTTTTACATTGACATAGCTGGTACCTATCAATCTGTGTGACCTAACAGCTCTGACCACTGTCACTTGTCAGAAACAAGATGAAGCTACACGGCATCCATGCTAACTCTGGCTCCTACGTGTGATCATCCACCATGACCTCCCAGACACACCTTTGCACTAGCTGTGTTGTCCAAGTTGAAGAAGTAAAGAAGCAATTCAGTTCTGCAGCCCTTCCAAATCTTTTGTTTCCTACTCAGCAGGAGGGTGTCAGTGGTGACACCACCAATATAAGTGGCCTGCCTGCTGCTCAATTACCTCTGTGAAACAGCTTATGGCTTTCTTGAACTTGGATGCTGTGGCAAGTGATCTGATCAAGTCTCATTGATGCTAGTGACTCAGAACCAAAATCCCTCTTAAATCAATCCCAAGCACCATTCTTCACAGTATGAATAGAATAGCATAGAATAGCATAGCATAGCATAGCATAGCATAGCATAGCATAGCATAGAATATAGAATATAGAATATAGAATATAGAATATAGAATATAGAATATGGAATGGAATGGAATGGAATGGAATGGAATGGAATGGAATGGAATAGAATAGAATAGAATAGAATAGAATAGAATAGAATAGAATAGAATAGAATAGAATAGAATAGAATAGAATAGAAATAAGAATAGAATAGTTTGGTTGTAAGGGACCTACAACCACCATCTAGTCCAACTACCTGAGCACTTCAATCACCTCTCTAGGAAGCCTGTTGCAGTGTCTGACCACCCTCTCAGTAAATAAATGCTTCCTAGTACCTAGTCTGATCCTTCCCTGATTCAGCTTTGAACAATTCCCACATGTTCTGTCACTGGATACCAGGGAGAAGAGATCAGCACCTCTCTCTCCTCAAGAAGCTGTGGAGAGCACTTCCCCTCCTCAAGAAGCTGTAGAGAGCAATGAGTAGTTTACAGTTTCATTGGAAATTTCCTGTCGTGATTATACATAGGCTAGACTTAGCTGTGGTTGTCAGATAAGGTCTGTGTCAGCACTAGGCTCAAACAGCAGCACCTTTAGTTCTCTGTGAGTTTCACAGATGCTGGACACATGCCAGAAAATAAGCCTGTTCCCTGATTTCTGGAAGAGGACTGGCCAAGGTAAGACTAACACACTGCTCATGCAGAAAGGAGGCTCAAAGTACAAAAACTGCAAGCTGTGAGCAGGGTCTTCAGACATTGCATTCCATCAGGCCCAGCCCTTAAAGCCAAGGACCTGCCAGCTTCACTACAGGAAGCAGCTGAACAGTCCCAACTTGGGAGGTATGCTAGGGCAAGGAGGGCTCTTTGACTTCTCCCCTCTCTCAGGTGTTATTTCATCATAAGCCTGTGTGCAGTGACTATTGCTATTAAAAACATAGCTAACACAGTTTGAAAAGAGTCTACCACAAATCAGAAGGAGGCTGAAAAAGTGCTGTTTGGGTATGTACTACATCACTGCTTGCGTGTAGATACCCCTGTGAGCAAATAGAGTCTTTGACATAAGTGTTTTCCCCATGAGCATAGTCACTGGCTCATGACATAGGGAACTATAGCATAAGCAATCGTTGTGTACCATGGGGACCACAACAGCAACACAAAAAGTTAAATCCTCTGCAGCTGAAACTTGCTGCAGGGTCTGTGAGAGCAGCCAGCAGCGGGTAGGAGTCCATGCTGATCATAGCCTGGATACCACTGACCCAGGAGATGTCAAGAGAGACAGGGGGCTGTGTGGGAGCTGTCTGTCAAGGACACCATCCCCTCAAAGCATCCCCCTCCCAGGCAACCCCTGGAAAGAGAGAAAGAGGGGTCTGATGGCTGAAGCAAGGACTTGAGGATCTGCTCCCAGTTGCAATGCTGACTCACCAAGCCAACTCGGCAAAGAGGCTTTTTGAACTTAGTGATGGGTTGCTGCCTGCCATGGCATGCCTTCCTTTCCTGAAGAAAGCAACTAATTCCTTGTTTGATATATCTGCTCCTGCTGCAAGCAAGACACCCTCGTTCTTGAATGCCTGGTGGAAATGGGATTTCTTTCCTTCTCCTCCCCCTGATTTTTGTGTTTAGGCTGGCAGAATTGTAGGGCAATGTGAATGCTCACTCCAGAGGGGGCTGAAGGAAGGAAAACCAATGACCAAATAACTTCACAAGAACAGGAATTGCCTCCAGGGAGCTCCCCTTCACCTTGCTCTCTCATCAGCTGAGAGATATTCAACATCACCCTGCTCTGCTAGTCGCTGAATATTTTATACTGTGGCTACAAACGCTCCATTTGTATTCTGTTTCTCTCTTTCGTCATATCTATTATAAACGAGTAGTGTCTGGGAACTCTCCCAGGGAAGATTTGCCTGGATGGCTATGGATATTTTATAGCCAAATTGTGAGAGTAAACCAGCTTTCAAGTTCTGTAGAGGAGGGGAAAAGGTAATAAAAGGGTTATTAAAAAAATAAATAAATGTTGGGACTTTATATGGCTTCTTTTCACAGTGACAGAGCTTCGGTTTGCTCCACAATGGAGCTGGAGCTGGAGCTGCTAGGAGAGGCTTGGTCTGGGAGATGATGTCCTCTTGCTGGCACTGTCTGCCAACAGGAGCAATCTGATACGCTCTTGCTAAGTGCTATGGCTGGCTCAGCAAGGCTGGCATCTGGCTTGGCAGGACTGGGCTGGCACCAGGTGAGCCAGGGGTTGGGGCTGTGTCTGTAGGCATCAGGGATAGCTGGCTATATGGGAATCAAGACACGGCCCAGGGTTGTAGTCACCCCATCTTTACCTTCACATTGTCATATATTTGATACAGTTAGGAGGCCAGGGTCTGTCTTCTCATGTGACAGGAGAAGTCCTAGCAAGGGGCCCTGTATCTGAGAGGTAGCACTCTTCTCCAACCCAGGTCTAAATAAGAGATGATGAAACTTGCTTTGCCCTCAGGCAGGCTGCCACTTCCCCAGGGGACTTTGAGAGGACTTCACCCACCAAGGTCATCAAGACTGACACCATCTGAACAAGCAAAACTTTCTGGCAGAGTTTCGCAACCTCCATACAAGCAAAACCAGCCAGAGAGCAACCAACATGCATAGAAATGTAGATCAAGCCATTAGACCTGCTAGTGAAACAGAGCATGTCCCAAACATGGGTTCATTCGTGCATGTGCAGCGATGAGGACAGCTATGCCAGAGTGGCAGTAAGGAAAAAGATCAAGTAGTGTAAGAGTTAGTAAGTGGCATAGCGGGAATTATGAAAACCAGACAGTTTTAGGATTACTAGGCATTCTGACTTTTCCTCGAGAGGTCTCAGTTGCACCCTGGTGCGCTGACATGTAAAAGAGAAGCCGAAGTGACTACAGAACATCATGACTGGCCCTGAAAGAAGCTCCAGAGTAGAGAGCAGATACAAGGTACTGAATTTCAATTTGCAGACAGATATATTGTGGGTTTGCCAGACCAAGCCATACATTCCACAGGCCAATGGAAAAAGAACTTTTTCTCATTTCTTTCTCTTTCATTCTCTGACTCTACCTAATCAGCCTAATTTTAAAACAATTTATTCGCTCTCAGCTCAGCAGCACCCACCCTGGAAATCATCATACAGCATTAAAGAGTCTATCTACCTCGCACAAATTTATCAGCCCCTTTGTGCAACAAGGGGAAAATGGGGAGCAGGCAAGGGCAGCAACATTGAGTATGAAGGGAAAAAGCAACAGATGTAAAAGGTGCCTGAAGCCGAGGAATAGAAAATGGTACTCAGTGGCTTTCTTAGGTCTTGGGAGTCACTGTATCTTTTGCTCTGGGCAAATTGTGGGTGGAGCAAATGAATGAAGAGTTAAAATGCTAAAAGATAAAAACCTGCAATGAATTGATTTCCTGGCATGTCGAGTCCACCCATCTCCAGGAAGACCACCACATGAGAGTTGTAAAACAGGGCTCTCTTCCAAAAGCAAGCAAAAGCTGATGGGCTGTTACTTTCCCTGCAAAATGAACTTAGAAATAGGACACATAGCTGTATTCCTAAAGAAAACAAAGCAAGAGGGGCCTCCTCCCTCCATATCTTCTTTTCTTGTCAGTCTTCCATCAGTTTGGGCTACCCTTCATTGCAACCACAAAGAATGAGATCCCTTTGAAAGCCTCCAGGAGAAGATGTGCAGGAATTAGGCAGCAAGCCTGACTGATCACAGCGGACAATTGCAGAGAACAAGGGAGTTTGCCAGCCAGCATTAACAGCTGGACTGTCAGCTAAGCAAAACCAACAGGTCCAGGAAAACCTGGTGTGAACCAACACTGATAGTGCTCTGCTTGAGCATCCTGCCACTCCCGATGTGAAGACAGCACAGAGCAACCTGTCTGCAGGAGGGAATACAGGTTTGTGCAAACACCTCTGACCTAGCTGGACTCTTGAGTGCAGACAGCAAATATGAGCCCTCAGAGCAAAGACAGAGATGGAGACCTGCTCAGTGAACTGCAGCCCAGCCCTTACCCCCTGGTGCCCATGGAGTCAGAGTTTCCACCTCGCCCCCACTGAGAGGAGATCCCAGATTTTGCAGCTTAACCTCTCTGCAATGCCACATGCACGTGGAGAAGTGGTGGCCAGACTCAGGAGCATGTTCGCTCCCAGTGACATCAATGGTGCCGAGAAGAGAGCTGTTAATTAACCCTGTTTATTGAAGGGCGGACACATTCCTGCCTGGGCCCTGATTTTTCAGTCAGGCTCCAGTCCAGCAGGTGATTAATAACCCAGCGTGCTGTGGGAAGAGTGCATCTATTATTCAAATTAATGAAATTATAATCAAGAGGTGACGAATTAGCAATTGCTTCTTGACTGGATATGGAAACTCATTAGTGTGCCAGGCACTTCTGGGGTGCTCACTGCACTCATAGGCTTACAGTTAGAGGAGGGAGTAAGGCAGAGCAAGCAGCCCCTTGGCACAGCTGAGGGAACACACATCCTGCCCACCCCAAAACAGATGAAGCTGCCACAGAGCCCTCTGGTCCCACAAAGCCCCTCCACCTCTGTCTCCTCTCCAATGAACAGACTGTCACTTGGTGTCCAGCTGCCTGGAGCAAGGTGTCTGTGCCTGTGAGCAGGGAAAATGTGTGCACAAGGGTACAATGCTCTTTTTTTGTGGAGGGCAGGGAGCCTTCTGCTAGAGGAAGAACAAGCCAGAGGAGAAGGGGTGATGGCTGACTGCAAGATACTGCCCTGAGGATGGGTTGCAACAGCCTCACAACCCTGACACTGCTGGGGTGTGGGTAAGGGATAAGTATCTGAAAGCAGCAGCCCACCCTGGTGCTCTGAGTCCTGGAGTAGGAATCCCACCCTCCTGAATCGCTGGCTGCAGGCACAGCTGGCAGAGCAAGAGGCTGGAGGTCTTCCCCGACAGTCTGCACTAGGCTGAGGGTTACCCTTCGCCGGAGGGTACTCACCAATGTGCTTCCCATACATGTGGTAGTAGAAGGAGACACAGTAATACTTGGCAGTAATGTTGTAGAGGGGGCTGATGAGTCGGGCTTTGTCTCCTGTCACCCGGGGCCGGGACGCCTCGATGAACATGTAATAACCTATAAAACGAGAGGGAAACGTGGGGGAAAGGCAGCAGACACTGGGTCTCCCTTCTTGCAAATGATGGGATGTCAGAGGCTGGGAGAGCACTCCTCCTCAGAGAGAAATGGCCCTGCTCTTCCTATCCGTTCTGCACCCACTGTGATCCCAGCCAGAGACACTTGCAGGATGTCTGCGGTGCCTCCCCTGCCTCTGCAGCATTTAGGGGAGAGCAGGAGAGACAGGCATCAGCAGATCCACTGTGAGCACAGGCAGCAGATGAGTCCCTGAACATGCGCACACACATCTGGGTGCAAAATGAGCCTTTCTCCTGCAGCATGAGAAGCTCCAGAGCTGACTGCACTGTGTAAGGAGAAAAACAGAAGGAGGAGGGAGAAACCATTCCAGCCTAATTTCTCTGCCTCAAGCAGAGGGAGAGATGATTCGGTATATCTGACCTAAACAATATTGTTGTCTAAAGAGAACAATACCAAAGTAGTTGTTAACAACCCGGGGAAGAACAGATTAGCTATTTAATTTGTTGGCATTGTTTTCAATGCTCGATCAGGCTGGTGTACTGAACACTAATAGGAAAAGCCATTTCCTTAGCTGGCCATTGGATGTTTCCCATTTTTTCTGAGTTCAAAGATTTGTGCTTGCATACAGATTTACTTTCCTCATTAGAGAAAGAGGAAAGTAATATCCAGCTAAAATGGGAGCATGTACTCCATGCACGGGCTAACATGAGCAACACACAACACTGGTCTCCTCCAGCTAGAGGTGAGGCACTTGCTGCCACCCCGCACACAACTCCCACCTGGTCTCTCATGCTCCTGCTTGGCACTAAGGAGATCCGTTTGCCTCCCTGAGACCTCCTTTGAGGAAAGAGCTGGCTAAAACCATAGGGCCATTTCTAGGTGTAAGAGCTATTCTCCTCCTTGCCTATCCTTTTTTTTTGCTTGAAAACAAGCATCAAATGGGACAAGGGCATTAGGCAGCAGGCAATTAGCTGGTAACAAGAACTAATGCTCACACTGTTCCCTTAAACAAAGTTGTGGGTGTTTTAATTGTGTGTTTAATGCCAATCAGTAACATGCAAATTAACTGCCTGCTCTCTGCACCCCATGTGGAGGAGAAGCATGTTGTGTGGAAAACAGATCAGTACTCCACCAGCTCCCAGAGCTGTAGGACTCCTGACAAGGGACGGCATGCACCTCATCTCCACAGTCAAGACAAAAGAAACCCAGATGTATGCCTACCCTCTGGTGTACCGCTGATGTCCGTGGGGGGCCCCGTGTTGACGGTACGCTTGGGGTTCTGGGTCAGGGCATTCTGCCGGGTCCAGTCAAAGTTGTCCATCTTGTCCTGCATGAAGCCACAGATCTTCTCGTCTTCAAAGCGGCAGGTGTTATCTGTGGGGAACGGAGGGCCTGGTCAGCTGCTGCTTTTCAAACCTCCTCCCCAAGGCTGCCTGGGTGCTTGCAGCAAGTCTCACAGCACTAATATTATATCACCACTGAGGCTCTGCATCAAGTCAGGGACAGACAGGCAGCCCCCAACCTCAGGAGGAGGATAAAAAGGAATATATCCATGATTAGTATGATTATGGAAGGGTTAATACAGGTTGATGGATGTGATGGTCTGACGAAATGGAAGAAGGCTATTAGGGCTAAAGAGGAAGAGAGACTCTGCTGGGAGGTCTGATGAGGGCAAACACAGAGGAGGGTAAAAAGAGCATTGAAGGCAAACAGGCCACAAGGGCTTTTAAACCAGAACGACTTGATGGTAGAATAATTTCCCCAGGAGAGAGGAAAAAGCACCAGCAGATGACCCCCTTTGGGCTATATATTAAACTAGACTATGGCACACATGAAAAAAATCAGCTGTGGAGAAGAGGTCAGCTCAGTGCTACAAATGTGTCACTTAGCTAGAGTACATCCAATTTATGCCAGCTAAAAGGCACATTTGATACTGCAGCTTATGCTGGTTCCCCTAACAAAGTAAGTCAAGATTTTTATGTAGGATCAACCACATGTGCAGTGTTATTACTACCACAACACAGTCATACCCTATAGCAATATTGTAAGACAGGTGAAAAATCTTGTGCATAGACATAACACAATATGGACTTGCAGAGATTGTAATGAATAAGACTTGACCAGGCTGAAGATGGTAACTTCTGTGGTAAAAAGGTAGTTCCTGAGCCACAAAAACAAAGGCCAAGAACCATCTTTATACTTCTGACACAGTAGAAGAGGGACGAAGGAAACAGGCAGAAGAGAAAGAGAAAGTGGGTCCAAGACCCACTGTGAAAATTGCTCTGTGTTCTGAGGGGTCCCTGGGCAGAAACTGGATCTGAAGAATGGGCTGAGAATGGAATCTCAGGCCCTGTGAATAGTGGAGACACAGCAAGCACAGCTCTCTTTACCTTCTGCCTTTATATAAGAACAAGGAGGTGTGCTATGAAACTGAAAGATAAAGGACTTAAAAGCCATGAAAGAACACATACAGAATAAAAACAAGACTCTTGCTAAGGGCTTTGGATGTGCTAGAAACCTCATCCATGACAGGCTGGTGCAAGACTCAACTTTTTGGGGTTTACCCCCACTACTGTTCCTGTTACCATGCCCAGATGAAGAGAGATGCAAATGCCTACTTGTGCTCCTGTATTCCTGTATCTTCAGTGGTGGTTTGCTCTAGTTCCTGGGCAAGAGACTCTCTGTCCTAACATGGGTGACTCTGGCAGGACATGTAGGGAAGAGCAGGGTCAGCAACCTATGGGCTAGGTGCCAGGGATGGGGTGGGCAAGGGAAGCTTTCTTTAATGCCAGGGCCAAAAGCTCCAGACATGGTACGTTGTGATGGTAGGAGCTTCACACACTTACCATGCACACCAAAATCTGCCATCTTGTACCACAGAGGAGAGATTACCCATGAAATGAACTCCATCTTGACTCTGAGATGCTGCACCTCCCAGTTCCTACCCTGTAGCTAAAGTCCTCCCTAACCCCTCCTATTTAGAAATTAAAAGGACCATCATCCAAACAGACATCAAAAGCCTGCATACCCTGTGGTAGGGAAATGGGTTCTACCTTCTTGCCTGTCTCTCTCCAGCATCTCACCAAAGCAGTAAGCTAAGAGGAGTGAGCCTCTTGTTGTGGCCCACAAAAAGGTCTTTGCCACCACAGGCTGGGCACTGTGCTGGAAGCCAAGGGCTTGGTTCACAGACCAGTGAAGCTGGGTGTTCTGTAAACTCAGTGGAAAACACTTCTCCTGAGAGCTGAGCTCAGCCATCTGGAGCTCAGCTGGGCTGGCCACTTAACTGCTGATTATCCCTAGCTAAGTGTTTTTTGTTCAATCCGCTCATTTCTAATTAGCATCCTAATCCAAATTAGCCACTGTTCCACAGTGCTGAGCACAGGGGGCCACATGGCAGCACAAGCTGAAGGCAGAGGACAAGTAGGGAGTGGACAACGGGGCAGATGCCTGCGTGGTCTGAGTCAGGGCAGCTATGTGTCCT
>NW_020799097.1:91519564-91617106 GCF_003259725.1 Athene cunicularia
GGGCTCTTTTATAGCCGGCGCAAGGA
This sequence comes from Athene cunicularia, assembly GCF_003259725.1. Taxonomy (NCBI): domain Eukaryota; kingdom Metazoa; phylum Chordata; class Aves; order Strigiformes; family Strigidae; genus Athene; species Athene cunicularia. The sequence goes on from NW_020799097.1 coordinate 91,519,591, forward strand.
GATGGAGGGGAAAAAGGGTGAGAAAGCAGCTTCTAAGGGCCCTTCCACAGCCCTCATGGCTGAGAGAAGAGAGTTCACAGCTGTACCAGAGACCTACTGGTCCTCAGAGGAGGAGCTGGAGCCCACAAGCTTTCTGATATTGCTGGGTTGGTCTAACACCCCTGGCTTCTCTCCGTAAGACTGAAGACAAACATTTGTGTGACTCTAGCTCACTGGTTGCCAGCTGCAGTTAGAAGACAAGTTTCTCTTACAATGGTATTATCATACACAGCAGGATCCACTGGGACTGTCCTTTTGCAGTCAAAGGGACTGGGATATTGAGCATGTGGACCTCCTTCAGAGGAGAAAGGTGACATCTTTCACCAGCACAAAATTCCCTTAACAGGAAATATCAGGTGGAAAGCAGAGCTGAAAGCTGTAACACAGAGGCCAGCCAGGAAACTGACTGGGAGGGAAGCAAACCCACAAAGGACGAGGCACAGAAACCAAAGAAGAGGCAGATTAAGGAGAAAGGCCAAGATCAGATGGAGATCAGAGAGAGCTGTGCAAGATAAGACGACTGAGGACAGTATTCCCAGCTTTGTGCCAAGGCCTGGTCATGACAGTTGATGGACTATTGTGCCTCATTTTTAAGAAACCATACACACCCGTGGGATGAGACTGCTCAGTGAAGAAGACTCAAAGGCTTGAAGAGAGATCTTTTAATGCCCAAACAATGCCCTGACTCCATCTTCTCTCACTTGCAGCTACTTCCAGAAGACAACAATTCTAGCAAAGGGCATAAAACAGAGAAGGGTCCCATGCACCACAGATACCACAACATGATCAAACTTACGGGCAACATTTGCTGTGTGGGAGTTTATAACTACAGTACATTGCCTCTGCTTAGCTTGGGATCTCAAGGCACTTTGCAACAACTAATGAACAAGGATTTTTAACATCTCTATGAGGTAGCAATGCCTCTTTCTATATATGTCCTGCATTACATGTGGGGAAACAGATGCATAAAAGTATAGAGAGACATGTTTTAGGTCACAGCAGACAGTGCTAAAGCTGGAAACAGAACTCAAGTGCTCTGACTCCTGGTCCTTTGGTTTAAAACAAGCCACAGGAAGGCAAAGCTCTGGTGTTTCTCTGAGCTAGAAGTGGAGGTGCCCAGAATAACTAGGAGACGTTTGGTGTAGTTTGGGACACTGCCAGCACATCACCTCTGGACGGTTCTCAGGAAGACTCACCAGGAGAAACCTGGCAGATCCAGTTGAAAATAAAACCTCAACATGACCTGCTGTGTCTCAGAGGACAGAGTGGTGGTCTAACTGTTGACCTCGGCTGTGTGAAGCAAACCTTCTTGCAGACTCACACCATCTGCCAGGGATCCTGGCTCAGCACTGCAGCGCAAAGGAGCTTCCTGTTTAAAAGTTAAACAGTGGATTTAAATATTGAACACCAAAGTTGTTCTCTGGATTGTAAGAGGCAAGGTGGAGGTGGCAGGGGAGCTGGTTCCTCAAAGGCTGGAGTTAGCACTGTCTTCACCAAACAATTTCCTTGGCAGGCTTTGCAGCGGCAGCAGCTCAAAGTACAGAGGTGATTGCTCCTGGTTACAGACACCTCCCTGCAGTCTCAGGAGAGAGAGCCTTTGCAGTGGCTATTAGCATTTCTTGTTGCTTTGCCTTCTTGAGAAACATAATGGAGGTTTTAATTTCAAGTCCTTAGGGGGAAGCCATCCCTGGTCCTGAAATTCTGGCTGCCAGATGAATGCAAAAAATAATAATCCTATCTGCAAACTATGGGTGAACAGCAGATGGAACACACTTGAATAAAATTGCCTTCATCGTTTAGCTGTGGTCTGATGAATGAAACTGACTTGGAGCATAAGGGACCACGCTCCAAGCCTCAGCTCTGTTGCAGACCTGCTGCGTGACCTACAGGCTACCATCTTCTCTCTGGAGATCAGTTTCCCCATCTAGAAGATGAAGATCATGAAAACTGTACTGCGACCTGAAAGTACGTCAGGATCCAAGAACAGCCTTTTTTTTTTTTTTTTTTTTTTTTTTTTTTTTATAACCAGTAATGGGAGAAAGCTTCACAATACTGTAACTGGTTGGGTCATACTGGATTGCCATCTGCTTTAATATCTCCATCTGCAACAAGGGGATAATATGGCCCAGAGAATCTATTTGCCATCATGATACAAGGAATTGGTGGCAGTCACCTTTTTAAACCTCTGTATTACACATATTCCTGAGGAATGGGTACAGTTTTGAGGAATCCAACTCTAATCACCAGGCTCACATCTCATGCCCACATGTTCACACCAGCACAAGCTCAGATTCCTCTGGACGATGAGGCGTTATCAGAGAGAGAACACACAAGCACTAGACAGTAATCAATGACCCAGGGTAATCTACAACAAGCATCATTTGGTACTGATCACCACCCACTGTACCTTGTCCACGATCCCAAAACATTTTAGCACCACACACAGCCAGACTGCACTAGTGTTGCTGCTCTGGAAGGGCAAGACACACTGGCCAAGAGAAAAAAAACCCAGCAACCCCATATGCTTCTTAATCACCAAGGTTGCAAGCCTACATTTGCTAGAACCAGGGAAAGCAAACCATCCACTGCTGATGAGCTGGAATAACGTGCAGGACAGCACTGCAGGATTTGGGTTAGAAAGTGAAGGCTATGTCCAAGTGAAATTGCAGGGGAGACCTAAGAAGGACAGAGCAGATTCCCCAGCCCTGGAATTCAGTCATGACATTAAAATGATCAGTTATTCTAAGAGATCTTTAAGGTAATACCTTAGAATTAAGATAATTCCAAGACAGTTTTTTTAAAGATGAATTCTGTTTTTTAGAACCAGATTAACTGATTTTTAAGAGCTATGGTCAGTCTTACTGCTAACCTCTAAATATTTAAAATCCTCAATGTCTTTTGTTCACTTCCTCTGCTTTTACTTTGATTTTGCTTTATAACCCCAGTACCTGGCTCTGTAACCATGCCACATGCATGCCTGCCCCAATGTCATTAACATCTTATTAGGCTGAGAGAGAAACTGCATGAAGAAATAATTGTATTAAGTGACTCTGAGAGTTTGTAAATTAATCACCATTGTGCATGCCCTTGGATCAGGCTGCCAGAGGCATTAATCATCTAATCTTTGCCTTTCACTTGAAAGCTCTCAATGTTTGCTCCCAGAATTTGGCTGGGCAGCCTAGCGTGAGGATACCTTTACAATCCTGTCTCAACCCTTTCCCCTTGGGGGTGGTGGTAGCAGGGGAAGTGGGAAAATAAAAGGTAGTAGCAGGGATTTCCTGACTAGGATGAGAGTTTGGGAACTGAGCTGTGGCTCAGAGACAGAGCTAAGAGCCTCTGGGCTCATTTCAGTGGCAGCAGGTCTGAAAGGAAGGGGCATCTCTGAAAACAAGTGCAGCGGGTGCAACTTTAGGCAGTCAATCTCAAGGTGTGAACTCATGGGCAAGACCCTGATGACTGGCCCAGAGGTCCCAATAGCCACCACAAGCTGGGTAATTTGTATCAAGGAGAAACCCTAAGTGTTGGGTTTACTGCATGAAAATACAAGAGTGGCTAAGCTATCTTCCACCACAGGCAAATTTCATGCATTGTTCTGGTCTCAATCAAGCTACCAAAGCAACCCCAGGTGAGCAGTCTGAAGGGTCAGTTTACAAAGACCCCAAGAGGGGGTCTTTGGACTGGAGTTGCTCTGGCTTTACTAGTGATTTAAGTAGTGTAAAAGCAAGTAGCAAAAGGCCAGATTTGTCACTTCCACCTGCAGGCTGGGATGCTTGTTTCCTCCAGCAAGTACTGAGGTAGACATTCTGGAGTGAGACCCTGGCAACACTCGGTGTTTCCCAGTGAGTCTTCTATGGAGAATATTTAAAGAGGATCAGAAAGTGTAGAAAAGCAAAGCAAAGGGAATCAGGAATTAGAGCCACAAAATCCCTCTGACTCTATAAGAAGCTCCTGCTCTCAGGCATTAAACCACCCTCAGAGTATAAACTTGCAAGAGTGAATGCCTCGTGGCTGCCTTAACAAGATAACCCCATGCCCTGATTCCTGGCTGCCATTGCCTAATCCTGGCTTCTTGCTCCCACTGCTATCCTGCAGTGCAGCAGTAGCACTTGCTTACACAGACACAGAGTAATATATAAAAAACCAATACTGACTCAGCAGCTGGAACAGGTAGAAAGAAACAGATACATGGAACCATCTGCTCCCCCATGGACCATCAGTAAGTGGTCTGCCCAACTCTGCCTGGGCTTTGCCTGGGCTTACATCCAACAAATGAAGCAAAGGGACTTTGCTTCATCCCCTGAAGATCACTCCACCACTACTTACAGCATGCTAGAAATCTTTTATGCTCAATGGGCACCATCATATTCTTGTTAAAGACCATCATTCTGAGATGTTCTGTATTTTGCTCTCAAAATCAATGGGAACTCTGGGTGCTCAGTAAAGATGGGCCTGCAACTTGGCAGGAATGACCAGAAGGTAACAAATGCAGAGGAGGGTAACGAAGCTGGTAAAGGGCCTGGAGAACAGGCTCCTATGAGGAGCGATTGAAGGAGCTGGGACTGTTCAGTTTGAGGAAGAGAAGGCTGAGGGGAGAGCTCATCACTCTCCACACCTACCTGAAAGGACATTGTAGAGAGGTTGGTGCTGGTCTCTTCTCACAGGTGATCAGTGACAGAACAAGGGGGAATGGCTTTCAACTCCCAACAGGGGAGGTACAGACAGGACATTAGGAAAAAAATTTTCACAGAAAGAGGGGTCAGACAGTGGAATGGGCTGCCCAGGGAGGTGATGGAGTCACCATCCCTGGATGTGTTTAAGCCGTCATTTAGATGAGATGCTGGGGGATATGGTGTAGGGGAGAACTTTGTAGAGTCGTGCTGATGGTTGGACTCCATGATCCCAAGGGTCTTTTTCAACCTGAATGATCCTGTGACTCTGTGATTCTGTAAATAACCAAGTAAACAGTGATGACACTGGAGGGCAAGAAGAAAGGGACTGTGCTTGAGGAGTTTGCAAGAGGAACCAGATCTGAGCTGGAGACTGCTCCATACCAGCCTGCAGAGATGTCAAGCGGTACCTTTCCTGGTCAGAAGAGGATGATATTACACTCCTTAAACACAGATATTCTGGGGAACATGCCTACTGGATGCAGATTGCTAATGTCAGGGCAAAGGTGTGTTCAAGATCACACCCTATCAAGTCACAGAGATATCAAGTATGAGTGGGAGGCTTATCTCCGGTGTATACCTCCTGGCAATAACTCGAGGTACAACAAATGGCATTACTTACTGGAAACATGGAAACATTAGGGTATGCAATTTCATCCTCTTTTGAGGGAAAATACTTGACAAAGTCAGCTGTCTATTCCAGCTCACTGGCTTGCCTGATCTGCTGAAGCACTTGACTAACGTGCATTACATTCAAAACATAATAAATACAAAGGTCTTGTTGCTTACCTGTTGGGTTGGGATAGTTGATTGCTAGAAGAGGAAACAGAAAAACAAGTCAGAACAACTCCCTCAAATTGCAAATCACAATCAAAGTCTGCAAATAAAACAAATGCATCAAGAAAGGTCATAGATGCTGTAATCTTCCAGCAGCATCCCTATGAAACAGCAGGGCTCGGTGGCTGCCTCGGTGATGCAACAAGATGCTGACTCTCTGATCCAAGCAGAAACAGACCTTAACAAAACCCCACCTAAGGGGTGATCCGGGGAACCCTTCTGTCAATCCTAGCAGTTTCTTTCTGAAGCACCCACTGGGATAGCACCCACTTAGATAGCAACACTTGATATCTAAGAGGCACATCAAAACAGTTTGGGACACTGTGGAAGTTTGAGACAATGGGCATGTTGGGGATACCAGACACACTGTCACCCCATGCGTCAAGAGTGTGAAGTCATGCAAACATAGAAGGAGGGTATCTGTACTTTCTGCTGAAATACAGGGTCCAAACTCCTGAGGGGAGTAAAGAAATCATAGGGTTGTGGGAATGGAAGGAGTTGTGAGCTGTTGAGATGCTGGGGAGAGAAGCATGGTCAATGTGTATCAATGGGATGATCTGGGATTCAGAGTACTGGACAGAGCTACAGGTCTACTAGTGACTAATTCAGAAAGGAACTGTGCATTCAGCTTTGGAAATAAATGAAGCTTCCTGAAATCCTCTTACTTTTATGGGCATTTGGCTAATGTGCAGTGTCCAGTGGCTGTCCACTAAAATACACCACTGTACCACGGGAAGCTGCAGCATGGCCTGATCGGGAACTGGGGTTTTGGGGCTCTCTGCCCACAGAGTGGAGGGTGCAAGTCAGAGCAGCTGAGTGAAGAATGAGTGGAGACCGGCCCTCAGAGACCTCTATCTAATGCTCTGCGTTAATGGCAACAGTCAAAGTATGGCCAAATGTGATACCACCACGCCACCAAAACTCCTAGAACAGAGAGATCCACCCAAGGGTCACAGAAGACAACATCTACACATGCCCATGTCCCTAGGTCTGAGGCTCGGACCTGCTCTCGTAGCCAGGACCGAGGAGGAGACACCTACGTTCCATGTACCGGATGATGCGGGCAGCCATATCTCCAGCCCCAAAGCTGGTGATGGGTGTCAAGCGAACTTCATAGCTCTGAGGCACTTTCAGGTTGGGCAAGATGTGCTCCAGCAACAGGCCCTTCTCCATTTTCTGCACAGGAATGAAGGTTTGGATGGTGTTTCTCTGAGCCAGCTGCATAGAAAAAGAACCCACAGTGTTACAAAAATCCTTAAACTGGAAACCTGAGGGATCCTACCCACCATCTAACACTCTGGTCCTCCTCTTCCTATACAGATACATACACCTGGTTTATCAATGAGATCTTCATGCAGAACTGGTCTGAAAATTCTCACCCCTGGTACAGAACAGTGATGAGGAGCCTGAGCTCTCCCTGAAGGGAGGCCTTGAGGTCCCTCATACTGTGGGGACAATTTGAACTACAGGTCCTGGAGCAACTCTGCGTCGGAATCAATGTCTCTAAGAGGAGAAGAATGAACTCAACTCACCTCCATTAGTGCACTAAGGTCCTGTGCACACACAGCGTGGTATTTTACCAAGATACCTTTCAGTTCACAATCACTAATGCATAATTCATTCATTTGCTGCCTGGGCTTCATGGCATTTCATTTGATGCCTTGCTGGGACCTGTCTATTGCCATATTTACTCAGTACCCTTCCACAGAATCCACCCTTGAATCCTAGCCCATACTGCTTCTGCAGACCAGAGCAAGGGGTCTAGTTCAAATCAGTGGCCCTCTGGAATCATTCATACGCTCTCTCTTTCTCTGATGCCTGCTGAGGAAGGAGCTGAACCATAACAGCTGAACATTGTTCAGTTTGCTAAGGCAGCAGGGAAGTTTAAAGAAAACAATGGGAAAAATATCGTTGTCAAAATCACCACCACTAAAAATGATGAATTACATGTCAATGAAACTTCCCTGCCACAGTCATGCTTGGCGGGGGAAGGACAAGAACAAGGATCACATTTTGAAGAGACAATTTCCTGTCTGTTGCTGTGCAGTGCCTGGATTCTCGTGGGAAGATATGTTATTGGGGATTCTGGTCCTGGTAAAAAGACCTTTGGCAGGGCTTTCCATGGCCCAGTGTTCACTGTCCCACATACTAAGCCTTCCTCTGCCTCTGATAAATCCTCTAGACTGACAGGTTTCACTGCAAAGGCAATTCTCCTGATAGGCAGGCTCAGTGTTCATCATTAACTCTGAAGTTACAGGATTACAGGAATGGAGATGCAGAGAGGAAGGTTTACAGCAATTCTGTCAGTGTGGAGAGTGTGGGGCAAGAAGATGGAGTGAGGGCATGGCAGGAGCAAAGGCCATCAGCAAGGCAGGGCAGGGGAGCAATACAGATGTGGCACTTGGTAAAAACAAGCACATGAAAGCCCTCCCCTGCCAGCCTCCAGCCCTAACATACATACTTGTAGGTTCAAACTCAGAAGCAAAGGCTGCCAAAGGAGAGCTTCCCATGCCAGAGCCCTGTTCATTTCCAACATGGCCAGGACCCAACGACCCACCTCGTCACTTGAGTTATCTGTCCACAGTTTGGATGGTGCTCCAAGCGAAGGGGCAAAGCTGGACCAGATCCTGCCACAATAGTGTGTCAGGGAAGGGACTGGTCCCCGGAACCCATGGCTGCATGTGGTTCTCACAGTGAACAACAGCTTTGTATCTGCCTTACAGATTGTACCTAAAAGAGACCTTTGTACCAAAACAAATCAGGGTGGAAGTTGCTTGAGGAACTGCTTTCTGCACACTCCTCTTCCTCCAGGCAAGATGGGTACAGGGGGCTGGGAATTGCTCTGGTGCCTTCTCCCAGCTCAGTGCCTTCCTGTGAGGCAAGCACCTGGGAGCAGTCCCAGCGGGCAGGACCAGGGCAATGCCTCTGGGAAAAAAGCATGAACTTGGCACCGCGATACTGCCAGGATCCATTTCTATCAACAACGCCCCATCTGCATGCATGCAAGCTGGGTGCTGATCCAACTGGCATGCCTACCGCTCAGCCCTCCCATCTGCCAGACCTCTGCACCCTCACTCTGCCAAGCAAGAGCAGACCTGGCTCCCAGCAGCAGCGATCTCACTTGGGATTGTTAGCACCAACCCCCCAAATATCTGGGAGGAGAGAAGGGGTCACAAGCCAGAAACAGGAGGCTGGAGTGGTACAGCTCCTGGCACAGGGCTTTTTGGGGAGCAGAGCCTGACTGGGGAGGGGGGGGGGTGGGGAGGTGGCAGCTCCTCCCCGCAGTCTGCCATAAGATGGGGCACTGGGAAGGCAGCCAGCAAATAGGAGGTCAGGAGCCATTTCCCTTGTCTAGACATAACCTTTAGAAGAGAAACAAAATGGAGAGTCAGAGAGAAGCCTGAGGGTGAGATTCAGACAGTGTAAATTCCACCTCAGCTGGGAGTTAGGTGGAATTTGGGTATCTAAAGCCTCTGGGAGCAATGTCAAATCACTTACTCTCCTGCATCACCTAATGCAGGACAAACTGAGAAATCAGCCTTCAGTCAGCCTTCAGGCTGGACTGCAAAGCTTTAGATCTCCCAGTTGAGTCTATCCTCAGGGGTACATGGGTTTAACCAAATAAATACCTGGCTGCCACCCAAGTTGGCTGTGAAACAGAAATTAGCAAAGGCACATATGCCCTCCATGGGTTGCAACTGTCCTGCTTCCCAGGAGAAACCTGGATCACTAGGTAATGGGAAAGGCACAGCTGGGGCCTGGCATGTACCTCCTCTTGGATCATAGGGGAAAAGTTTTGTGAAGGTCTCTTCCCTTCACCAAATACTTTGGACCCAACTCTTCTCTCAGCCTGTGTCGTGTCTGTATTCAACCTGCAACTTGGACAGACACAGCAACCGGCTGTCATCAAGGCTGCCCTCCGTACATCCTTACTACAGTCCCTATGGTCCTGGCATCCCAACAGAACTAGTCTGGGATGTCTTTGGAAAGACTGGCTCTTCTGGGTGAAAAGCAGCATGGGCCAAATGTCTCCCCTGGGCTAGCTGCAGCTGTCAGGAGAAAGGGCCACATGCACTGCCAGTGCAGTTTAAAGAGCATAAAATTAGTGCAAGGGAGAAAAAGGTGACAGCTCTAGCCAGTCCAGGTGCTGGCTTGCAGTCACTAGCACAGGTCCAGCAGAGAGAGGCATTAAGGACAAGGTCTGGCTCCGTCTCCCCCTACCTAAACATCCTTTGCCTCCTTGATTGCCAGCAGCAGGTCTGTGCAGGAGGAACCTTTTTTTTAATCCTCCACTTCAATTGTCCACTGCTGCTCTTGCTCTCCTGCTCTGTGCATGCTCTTCTCCCATGCTGCCCTGGTATCTTCTTCCCTCTACCCCCTCCTCAGCCTCCTTCTGATCACACTGGCCCAGTACTCCAGCTTAATATTGCTGTGGTGCAGTCAATAAAGCAGAGGCAGGTGCAGAGGACAGTGAAATGCTGGCCACCTTATTAGAGATGCTGAAACCTCAGTGGAGGATCTCATGCAACAAGCTCATTCATCACCAGGCTCAGGATGCTGCCAGTGGGGCCAGAACAAGAGCACAATGCAATGCACAGTCTCACCTCTGCCTTCACCTCCTTTCATTTCCAATAATCAGAGGAAGGGGATGGGAAAGGGAAAAACAAACAAACCCACAATTTCTACCAGCTGGCTGTGAATATCACACAGGCTGCAGAGGGGAAAATGTTCTTGCAGAAGGGGTTCACTAAAAACACCTTACAAAGCGCAAAATCAGTCCTGTGTGGGACATATTCACATGCAGAGCGTGCAACCTGCCCCTTTTCCCTGTAAGCAGTATTAGCAGCCAAGGGAGAGCACGCTCACATGCTCATATGTACTTAGTCATCAAGCCTCCAGGACGTCCAAACTAGGTCTGTCTTTTCTCATTCCTCACCCTCACATTCTGTTGATAGGTACTGTCTGCCCAGTGCCCCATCTTATCATGTGATCTGGCTTGTGATGCTTTGAGCGTGCTTGTCCCTCTGTGGCCAGCTGAGCTGGTTTACAGTCCAGGAACACACACCAAGAGCCTCAGAGAGAAAAGCAGGATGCCATATTACCCCTGTCCCCTGCTTCCATCCCAGCTGAGACACTTATAGCAGAGGGGTCCAAAGTATGACACCGCCACATCTATGTTTTCTGTTTATGTAGATGATTAAAGGAAAAAAGGATGTTGTTTTCAGGCAGAATGATGTTTAAGCCAGGTACATATCAGCTAACAGACATAATAAAGCCAAAGGATATTAAAAAAACACATCTGTCAATAGTTAATGTTGCAGTCCTGCTCAACAAAGCACACCAAGGATTTACAAGACCAGGATAACCTACCTGTGCTGGGACATGGTGTGACCTGTGTAGCCAAGCATGTGGTCTCACAACCAGCTGCACATTAAGCAACTGTGCATTCTTGTTTGAGGAAGGAATTAGAAAAATATCCTGCTTCATCACCAAGCCCCAGGGAATTATTGAAAACACCAGCTAGAAAAACATACATTAAAATCATGCTGATTCCCCAACAAGCTGATCAGAGCAAAGGAACTCCTCTGTCGGCATCCAGCTTCCCAGCATTGCTATTCACTCCTGCCACTCTCTCCTTACTTGTCCCGCTTCTTCAGCAACTTCTCAGTTCAGGGCCCAAGCACTAACTCTGTTTTCCAGTATTTCCCCTCCCTTCCACACACACTCAATCTCACTCCCTTTTTTCTCAGCCTCATTCAAATTACCCCGGCTGCTCCTTCCTGCAGCACAAATGAGACGGGGGTGGCAGCCCAAACTCCCACTCTCTCCTCACCAGCTAACTGCAGACGTGGGCTGCTGGGAAGGCTCCCAGCTCCCATCCCCAGCCACACCAGCCTCTCGGAGAGGACGATGGCAGATAAAGGAAGGCTGGTGTGGCACAGCAGCCTCGCACGCAGGATCCCTCCCTCTGACGGGCTCTTCCTCACCCTCTGTATAGCTCTTCAGAGGAGCACAACAGACAAATGCTGTCTCCAGCACACGTGCAGGTGGGATGTTAGGCTGAGTCCCCCCGACCCCACACCCCTCCTCTCTCATCGATGAGTGTCACAACACTGGAGAGCACACGTGCATGGGACCAGGAGCTGCAGGGAGCCTCGTGGTGCAGGAAGCACAGGTATCCCAAAAAATTTTGAAAAAAGCATGGGGCAATAATGTGGACAAAACAATCTTCAACTGCTTGTGCAGCTGGTGGGATGTACTCTCCAAGCAACCAGCAATTAAGGTGGTCTTCAAAGCTCAGCACCTGGCAGCAGGAGGTGCAGGGGCATCTGTGTCTCTCGTGCCCAGGAGAACACACAGTCTCAGCCAAGCTGCCCAGTTTCTCATCAGGCATAGACATCCTGGTTTAGCATGGTCCAGGGCCAGGAGAAGGTGACAGCAGCAGAAGGGCACTTTTCCTCTGACAGGCAATACCACTAAGGATATGAAAAAGCCTCCCACTTTCACCAGTTCATTCTGTTTGCCACCAGTCTTGGACACATTATATACCTTTGTCCTAGGGGGCTGCAGGCACCATCTCCTATCAGTTTTCCCCTGTGGCTGTGACTGCCATGAACTCATCCCAACAAAATCCAGCTAAGACACAGCTGCTCCCTTCCAAAGGGAGTGTCATTCACAAAGAGCAGGAACAATCACACCATCACCTCAACATGATGGGACTGGCAGAGTCTGCAGCTTTAAACTGGTGACAGCCAGGAAAGATACTCCCAAGCACCCCATCCTAGGGACTGGAAGGGGCTGAGCTTTATATGATGTGAGTGACAACTCCTGAGATGAATATGGGGCTCTGCAATCCAAAACACCCTGCTACAGCAACAGATATGTCTTGCCTTCAATTTCCACCCCAACTGCACCTCCAAAGCTACAGGATGCCTTGCAGAGAAGTAACTTCAAAGGGTTTAGAAGCTGCAGACATCTTAAAGTTAAAAAAAAAAAAAGAAAAAAAGGAAAAGGATTTATGTGTGTCAGACTTTACAGTGCAAAGACTGAGAGCAAATTATTATCCAAGGGCCAGATCCATTCTCCATCACTGGAGAATAAGAGCCCAGGAGATGAGTTCCATGGGTAGAAATAAGATCATTGCAAATTCCTTCAGAAAAGAGGAATGAAAAATGCTGAGAAACAGAGGCAGGAGGAAGGTGTGAACAGGGAATTTTGGAACCTCTCCTGAACACGAGGCTCTACACAATGATGGAAAAACATGCCATAAATCCGACCCTTCTGTCTCACTCTTCTCATGGACTTTCTGACACACAGCAATGGATTGAGATCCTGGTCCTTGATGTCACCTTGGCACCACGGGACAGAGCAGAGGAAGATGGCTTGTCTTTGACATTGCATTTGTACACCACAGATTTGATTCTTGCTCTCTGTATTCTGGCAGAGAGATAAAACCCCTCTGCACTGGCAGCCCCCTCCTATCCTCCAGGAGTTCAGAAAAGGGGAAATCACAGCCATGTTCAGGGGAAAAGCAGGGTAAATACACTCCTGGCTGACAGAGCCCAGTCCCCTGTCACCTCAGGGGCTACCTCTGCTTATTCATTTTATGAATGTACCACATGCCATCTTAAAAACTGTTCCCATTTGGCCTGCCCTTCCTGCTGGACGTCTGTTCCAGAGCCTGACCACCCTAATGTTCTAATTTCCAGCCTGAATTTATTCACAGGCAGCTTGCACCTAGTTGATCTTGTGCCAATATTGTCCTTTAGCTTGAATGGCTCTTTTCCCTCCCTGCTGCTTGACCCCCTGATGTTTTTATAGGCAGCAATCACCCCAGCCCTCAGCCTTTGCTTTGCTAGGCTAAACAAGCTGAGCACTCTGTGCCTCCTCTTCTAACAGACTCTGACTTTCCGTGATCTACTCTATAATTCTTTTCTGCATGATACCACTTGCTGGAGTTCTGTATCCCAGCCCTGCAGATAGGATGCAGTAGCACTTCTCCACCTTGCCTGGAAGCACCTCAGGCTTCACCTAGGAGTACATTTGCCCCTTCTCACACCTGCATCTTACCAGCAGCTCCCTGAAGTAAACTCACTCATGCACATCATTCCTCCACTTCAGTAATTTTGCACTGATGAGCTCCCAGCCTGCAGCAGATTCCTCTGATTGCACTCTCCACATGCATGACCTTGCATCTGTACTGCTGCATTTCATCCCACCTGAGCCACTCAACTAGTTTCTTGTCTTTGAGATCTTCTTCAACGATATCCTGATCCTTCACTGAGGTGGCATTACATCCCGATCTGGTGTCAACTGCACAAATTATCATCAGCAGAATCCCAATAGGGGATTCCAATCTCACTGGCTGGTACCAGCCATGGGGAAGATGTCTGCCCACTCAGCAGGGTAGGTGCCTTCTGGAAAAACCATTTGGGTAAGTTCTGGTTAGTGGAGAAATTTGGTTTGGATATGAAGATAGTCACTGTGATGCTTCTCTGTAACCTCTCACCAAACTTCCTGTACCTGTCAGATTGGATTAAAACATTTTCCTTGGTTAGTACTTCATCACCACCTTGAATGGAAATGATGTCAAGCATTAACAGTATCAATTAAAGGGCTAGGTTAAGTTTAAGTTGGATTTATTTAATTTTCCTTGCTTGATGACCATTACTCATTAGGGGTTTCCAGAGCAAATAATCACATTGCATGTAACATAATGTTGGTATCTGCCAGACAAGCACACCAGTGAACTGAAATTCATATCGATATTGTTCATCAGTCAAGCACACAGGTTCATATCCTGGGGTTAAACAAGCATGGATGGCCAATGCAAATCCATTATTCAGTCTAAATGAACAATCCTGGAAGGTCTTCCTCCTAAATTGTCTTTAGCAGAAGGCTCCCTTTCTGGGCTGAGACATCCCCAACTCCAAAGAGAGAAACAACTGTGACCTTCAGTAGCTACTGAGGACAGCTGGAGCCATCTAAGCCAGGAGACAGTCTCTCTCTCTCTCTCTCTCTTCCTCTTGCACACACAATGAGCTGCCCATCCTCATTAGGTGCCGAGAGCAGCAGTTTACAGCTTCCCAGAGAAGCCAAATTGGTGCTGTCATGAATTACTGTAAGTGCTTGTTCCACACTCTTCAATAATGTCTTTCATTAGGGGCTGATCAGAAAGCAATATGTATTTTATTAGCATATGTTCCCCAGCCTAAGAACAGGAGACCTAATCTTCAGTCTGTCAGGGAGACAGTCAAGTAAAAGCCTTAACTGAGGCACACCATGACTGGCAACTTGACGAGCCATGGGCTTACTGAGGCATCACACACTGCACGTCCTGAGGAGGGGGAGCTCAGGAGTTGGAGAAGAAAAGGGCTAAACTACCACCTGAATTCGGTGATGGGTGAGAAGGGAGGGAGAGCCACGTGCTTCCCAGGCTGTGCAAGGACCCTATGTTGGTGTCACTGTAGTTGGTACTGAGCTAGTTACATGTGTGTCTATGCTTGTTATCCCTCTCCTACTGTCTCACAGCCCTATCTACGATCCTGAAGGCACATGCAGTCCTTCTCTTCAGACTGGAAGCTCTATTACTAATGCAAGATCCTACTTGTTCCTGATTATGCACTGCAGAGCCTGCAACCACTTCTCTGTCTGCAGCATGGGCATAGGCTGAATAAGGGATCCTCATGTTGCTGTACAGCCCCCTCCTGCCCAGAGCAATGGTTCCCATCTCTTTTGAGCCCCACGTCTGAAAATCAGCACTGCTTGGTGCCTCACTGGATCCAACTTTATACCCATTCCTAATCTCAGAGAGTAGAGTCTCCTCTTGCACCCATTTTGTTGCACTGAACATGACCGCCCACAGCCAGACCCACATACATGTCTATGTGCCATGCTGTCAGGGCTTCTGGCTCCCAGAAGAAAAAGCAAGCTGGCTCTACATAGCCCAGGTTTGCTCACCTCCAGTTAGGTTGGGTTCTGAGCCATTTTCTCTCACAAAATCATGGTTGTGATTTATCAAGGGAGACATACTCCACCAACAGGAGTTGCCATCTCCCAGGCTTCTTTTCTGGGATTCTCTACAGACCCTGGCAGAGCCCTCTGTTAGGACAACTTTACCCTTAAAAACAACAATTAATAAAGGATGAGGGTACTGCTTACTGAGCAGAAATAGCCTATGTGTGGGACTCTGGACTACCCAGTCTGCTACATGCAATGAAGGTATATAGGTAAGTATCATTCCAGGGCCTACAGGACACCTCTACCTCGACTGCACTTGCAGTCCTGTTTAGTAAAGAAGAGGCGAGGCAGCACAGTGTATGCAGGGAGAGCCATAAAGCCCTTCACATTGCTTCATGCTACCTGCACTGGCAGCATGACCGAGTATGTTTCATTTCTTAATGAAACAGTCAAAACATCTATCTAGTGCCTACTCCTGCCTGTTTGTCACAAACTACGGGAGAGACTACATCTCTCTTCCAAGCCCTTCCCCCTTCACACACTCCTCTTATCTCCAATATGTTCTAGGAAGTGAAAGTCAGGGGAAAAAAAAAAACAAAACAAAACCAAAGCAAGAACAAAACCAAGAACAGAACCAGAAACAAAAGAAAGAAGGGGTGGAAAATAGGAAGGGGAATAGGGAAGGGGAAGAAGGTGTGCAAAGAGAACTCTGAAGCAGTAGGAGGAACATGGGCTGACTACTGAAAACAACAGATGAGCAGAGTAAGTGGGAGCTGCATCACAGCTTACCAACAGGGACTCTCAGAAAAACTCAGTAACTAGCATGTACCCCTTGAAGCCACTGAAGGTAAGAAATGCACACAAAGTCCTCACTTTCATCTTTGATACCTGGCAAGCATTTTTCATCCTGTGCTCAGCTTTGTAAAACACACGCCAGCAGCCTGCTGGATGCGAACAAGCACAATGGTGTGAAAACAACACCTCAGGACTGCAAGGCTGATATGAGGGGTATACTGGTTGGGGGGAATGTGATTATCTCATCTCTCACATTCTCCTTACCCTAAATCAGCACTGAACAGTGATGTTAGGAGCTAGAGACATGAGATTTTGCTACTAGATGTGTTTTAAGATCATATGAGCCTTCCCAGCAAAATTATTTGTACTGTTCTTCTCAGGCACTGTAACTATTCCAAACAGAGCTAGGACTGGGAAAATTGTTGGTAATTATTCCTTTGTACTAGGCAAGCTAAACAATATCCTGCTTTCTCTCTTGCACTGTCAAATACTTTAATTGCATTAGGAGCAGTACTTAGAAAAGTAAATGTTAAGACAAAACCTCTGCTACAAGGCACTTTATGAATGCCAAGTCACCTTGTAAAACTTTTGGCTGCCTTGTTTTGGGGAGGTTACCTTACTGTGGATAACCAGAGAAGATAAATGATACCATGAGACTGAGGCATAACTAACCTGCCGCTGCTCATATTACCAATTTTTCCAACTAACCCATTACAAATAATCTGTGGACCAGGGATCACCAGTTCAGGAAAACCATGAATCATACTGAAGAGCAATTTGTGAATGCAAAAGAAGAAAATTAGTTAGACTAATTTACTATTAATAGTCAGGCATTGTTTGCTGAGCTCTTACGGGCAAAGTGAAGTCTCAATATTGGCATTGGAAGATATGAAACAGACCTAAGGGGGAAACCTCATCCCACAGCTCCCAGCCATTTCCTCTGAACTCACCTAACTCATCAGTGCTGGTCAGGCCTGTCTTGAGCTTCCCTGGCCAGCCTTGTAGAAATCACTCCTATCCTCTGGCTGACAGGGCTAACAGCAACCATGGCCAGGCCAACAACTCTGCCTGCAGTGAGCAATGGCCAGGAGGAAACTCCCTTCCTTTGGGCTGAGTGAAGGCTCTGCTGTTGTCAACTTAGCCAGTAAATAATACATACATAAAATGTGGAAAAAGCTACTTGTATCCCCACCCCCACTAAACATCCAGCTGTCCTGGAATCTTCCCTTACAGCCCAGGTAAAAAGGACCTTGTTCTTGCAGCTGGTCTCACTGACATATCATCACCTGTGACAGCTAGGGACAAAAAGAGAGATGGCTCAATGGGCTGTCAGCTGCAATGACTGATGTTGTGTCCCATTTTCAGGCAGCAGAGAACACAGCTGAGGCAGGATCCTGCCCTCTATGCTCCTAATGTCTGTGACAAAGTTGCTGTTTTACCCCCAAGTCCCACAGAGCAATCTTATTGTTTCATGCACAGCTTGTCCATCAAATGCTATTGATCAACAAGCTCCCCTTTCACCAGCACCCAGTTTCCACTCAATCCCACTGCATGTTCCAAGTCTCTCCTCCTCTTGCAGTCTAAAAAAGCAGTGTAATATCTCCCTTCTCTTGCTTTCCCTGGCTTCACGTCAAGACGGCTGTTCGAACTGTCCACCCAGCATACCTCCTGTTGACACACTGCCTCCTTTCTGCATCCTTTTCTACCTCCCTCAGGGCTGAGCTCTGCACAGTATCATGTATGCCACTAGCGCAACTGAAGGCAATTGACTGGAGAACACAAATGTAATGTGCCTATTCGCACTGCCTGAACAAAAGTGGAAATAAAAAAAAGAGCAAAAAGCATCAGTGGGGGTCGATGAAAGAGTTAGAGTTGAAAAAACACCTTTTCTCGCTACAGAGGATAGCTCCAGGTAGGTGGAATTGCGTTGATTTGACATTGTCCCATACAACAGCAGCCTGTAATCAGACATCAAACTGACAGCCAAGGTAGGCAAAAAAGAAGACACGACTAAAGAAGCTTTCCAGTAGATGTGACTTATAAGCCAGCCTACAACAGAATGTCTGCTTTGAGATTCAGTCCTGGGCAAATACTATGAGGCCAAGTCATTGCAGTCCCCAGTCCTAACACCAGTGTGACAGGACCAGCACAGCCTGCATCAAGTGAAATGATGAACAGTAAAGGGATGTGCTGTTTGTCACACTCCACAAGTGTTTTGATCCATGCAGCATCCCACATGCAGCCAGGGCCACCATCTGCTGCTTCACGGGAAGTCACACACCCATCCTTACTACAGCCAGCTGGGACCACAATGCTCTATCAGGGAGGAGGAAAGGAAACATGATCAAACTGTCCAGTTAAGCAGCCTCTCAGCAGGAGGATTTCTCAATGGATGTGGCACCACAAGCTCTTTCCCTTTTTCCAGATAACACTGGTGCACCACAGGTCACATTTGATTCAGAGCAGGATGGGTCACTCCCTATTTTACAAGCCACAACTTCATCCTTTAAGCTTTTCATCTTCTAGTATGAAAAGGACTTGGGAGGACAGCCCTGACTGCTTTTTAGCTAAGCTGTCCTAAAATGTCACTATATCACCTCCTCGTCTCCTGCAGCACCCCCCAGCTGAAAAGCCCACCACAGCACTAGTGGGGGGATACACAGGATGGGGTCAGTGGGGGCACAGTGCCCCAGAGAGCCACGGGATGAGGGCTATGGACCCAGTCCTGTTGGCCTTGGTGATGGCAGTGAAGTCCAGGCAGCCTGTAATTCCCCAGTCAGCAAAATCACAGAATCGTCTAGGTTGGAAAGGACCTTGAAGATCATCCAGCCCAACCATCCACCTAACACTGACAGTTCCCAATTACACCAGATCCCTCAGTGCTATGTCGATCCGACTCTTAAACACCTCCAGGGATGGGGACTCCACCACCTCCCTGGGCAGCCCATTCCAACGCCCAACAACCCGTTCTGTAAAGAAATGTTTCCTAATATCCAGTCTAAACCTTCCCTGGCACAACTTGAGGCCGTTACCTCTTGTCCTATTGCTTATTACTTGGTTAAGGAGACTCATCCCCAGCTCTCTGCAACCTCCTTTCAGGGAGCTGTAGAGGGCGATGAGGTCTCCCCTCAGCCTCCTCTTCTCCAGACTAAACACCCCCAGTTCCCTCAGCCGCTCCCCGTACGACCTGTGCTCCAGACCCTGCACCAGCTGCGTTGCCCTTCTCTGGACACGCTCGAGTCATTCAATGTCCTTTTTGTAGTGAGGGGCCCAAAACTGAACACAGGAATCGAGGGGCGGCCTCACCAGTGCCCAGTACAGGGGTCAGATCCCTTCCCTGTCCCTGCTGGCCACGCTATTGCTGACACAAGCCAGGATGCCATTGGCCTTCTTGGCCCCCTGGGCACATTGCTGGCTCCTGCTCAGCCGGCTGTCAATCACACCCCCAGGTCCCTCTCTGACTGGCAGCTCTCCAGCCACTCCTCCCCAAGCCTGTAGCACTGCTGGGGGTTGTTGTGGCCCAAGGGCAGCCCCCGGCATTTGGCCTTATTGAAACTCCTCCAGTTGGGCTCAGCCCATGGCTCCAGCCTGTCCAGGTCTCTCTGCAGAGCCTCCCTACCCTCGAGCAGATCAACACTCCACCCAACTTGGGGTCATCTGCAAACTGACTGAGGGTGCCCTCGATCCCCTTGTCTAGATCATCAATAAAGATGTTAAACAGGAGTGGCCCCAACACCGAGCCCTGGGGGACACCACTCGTGACCGGACGCCAACTGGGTTTAATTCCATTTACCACAACATTCTGGGCCCGGCCATCCAGCCAGTTTTTTACCCAGCAAAGCGTGTGCCCATCCAAGACACAAGCAGCCATTTTTGCCAGCAGAATACTGTGGGAAATGGTGTCAAAGGCCTTGCTAAAATCAAGGTGGACAACACCCACAACCTTTCCCTCATCCAATAAGCAGGTCGCCCTGTTGTAGAAGGAGATCAGGTTTGTCAAGCAGGACCTGCCTTTCATAAACCCATGCTGACTGGGCCTGAGCATCTGGTTGTCCCGCATGTGTTGTGTGATGGTACTCAGGATGAGCTGCTCATCAGCTTCCCAGGCACTGAAGTCAAGCTGATAGGCCTGTAATTTCCTGGATCGTCCTTCCAACCCTTCTTACATATGGGTGTCACATTGGCCAATTTCCAATCTGTTGGGACCTCCCCAGTCAGCCAGGACTGCTGGGAAATGATGGAAAGTGGCTTGGTGAGCACCCCAGCCAGCTCCTTCATCACCCTCGGGTGTATCCTGTCTGGTCTCATAGACTTGTGTGTCTGTGTGATGCAGCAGGTCACTGACTATCTCCTGGATTGCGGGAGGGTCCTTCTCCCAGTCTCTGTCTTCTGGCTGAGGAGGCTGCATTCCCTCAGTACAACTAGCCTTGTTATTAAAGACTGAGGCAAAGCAGGCATTAAGCACCTCAGCCTTCTCCTCATCACTTGTTACCATATTTCCTCCTGCATCTAGCAGGGGATGGAGGCTCTCCCTGGTCTTTCTTTTGCTACTGACATACCTATAGAAACACTTCTTCTTGTCCTTGATTGCTGAAGCCAGATTAATTTCCAGCCGGGCTTTAGATCTCCTGGTTTCTGCCCTGCATAGCCTCACAGCCTCTTTGTAATTACTGTGAGTGGTTAGCCCCTTTCCACAGCTGCTTGCTTTCCTATCCCTTGGCATCCCCCCAGCTCTGAGGTGCAGCCTTCAGGCAACTCCCCAAGGCACCAGCTGCTCAGTTTCCTAAAGAAGCTTCACCTGAAGCCACAGTTGCATCTGCAGAAGAGAAGGAATTTTGTTCACCTCCCAGAGCACACAGCTGGGCTGCTGCAAGGGCCACCACCCCTTGAGTACATCACCTTTTGTGGTCTGTACCTTCTCCTAACCTAGGACCCACTAAACAAATGGGTTTATAATACCTAGAGGCAGAGAAAGTAACACACAATACTGCATGTGTCTGCCTTGGTTTTATACTCTTCTCCGGACACTGGCTACTGCTAAAGATGGCAGGAGACATGATTTTGGCCTGGATGTTCTCATTCCTGAATAGCATCTGGGTGGATTAGCTTGTTCTGAAAGTTTGTTCTACCCTGGCTGCCCAAACCAGCTGTTGATGTTATCACAGGGCTGCTTATAAGCATTGGAAGATGCTTCCAACTTCACTAAGCTGGTTCCTCATGAGCCAAGGGCCATGCATGTGGGTTCACCAAGCCACAATGGTGCACAAATGGGGAAGACAGTGGTTCAAGTTAGCAGTGTTCTCAACTAAACATTTACATAAATGACTATGGGCTGGTGCACTGCTTACTCATACTCTCATTTGAATAATACTATCCCCCCTGCTTGATGCCTGAAGAGGTCAAGACCCCCCGGCCCCGGACTGTGTGCTCTTGGAGGGGTGTCTGACTTTGCACAAATGAAGCCAAAACCAGACAGCAATTGACAGACACTGCTGAAGTGGTCTCAGAGGAGAGCAAAAGAACAACTCAGAGGCAGAAATGAAGCAATACAGACCTGCAGCCCTTGGGCCTTGGCATAAAACCACTCCCGCTGCGTTGCGGCGGCCGTCAACGGAGTTAACCTTCCACTCTAATCACAATCATTAAATTCCCTCTAACGCCCCTGTCCTATGTCTGTCCAAACAGCTCTGTTCTCTGTCACCTCCCCACACGGCTCCCCACCGCTGCAGCTCTCATTAATGCTGCTCTGGCTGGCTGATGAGGCAAGTGGCAGCCGGCTCTGGAGCCCAGATGAGTTTTGCAGACAGCAGGGGATGTTTATCCAACATGGAGGGGATGAAAGTACAAACAAAGAGAGACCGTACAATTAATCAGGCATTGCACAGGGCTAGTCTCATTAAAGACAGTCTCCCTGACAAGAATTAATCTGAAGTGACAACCCAGTGAGCTAATTTAGCAAATGGGTCTGGGGCTTGGCCTGGTGCAAATTTCAGGGGTCTGTCTGGCAGATAGAGCTGAGCCTGCTCTGAGGAGGGGAAAAGCAGGAATGTGTTAAGCTGGCTCCATTCTGGCCAGAGCCTGTGCATCAGAAGGTATGGAGGAGACTGCAGCCTCAGGTCTCCTTGAGGGGCACAATGAAGATTAAACTTCCCTACTGCACCAGTACCTTCTCCTCCTTCTCTCTCTCGCAGCCTCAGGTCACAGATGGGTTCCAGCTCATTAAGTACACAGTAATTCTGCCACTATCCCCTGTAACTGTAACCACCAGCCCAACTCAGATCTTTCCTCCAGGATCCAACCTGCTCGCAATGTTAGATGGCTTTTCGTTTCTCTTTAATGTAGAGCAGAGCTCTGGGAGGAGATAAAATACACAGAGAGAAACAAGCAACTTAAAAGGCTTTTTATTTTTTAAGCAAAGATCTGGTTTGGAGAGGCTGCTTTGAATCCCCAGGCAATGAAAAACATTTCACTTGGCGTGCAGTGCCTCAGTGTCTTTCTATGCTGTAAGAATACATGGAAGAAAAAAAGCTGACTAAACAAATAGCCCCAAAGCCTCATGGCATCTGCCCACAACCAGAACATTCAAGGCTGTGGACTCGAAGTTCACTGGCTAAGGTGAAGTAAGGTGTTCAGCATTTGGATCAGTTGCCTTGGAGCAAGAAAGGAAAAACCTCCCAAGCCATCAATACAAAAGTCTGAGGACCCTGCCATTCCTCAGTGGGGATGTCTTCCCCTCTGAATTGCCACTCAACACAATGGCCACTGCCTAAGGTGACCTGACCGATGCACTCTGGGAAATAACAGCTTATTTGCTAAAACATATAATAGAGGCTTACAAAAACCTTGCTCCACGCTGCTATTGTATTCGCTTTGCCTGGGTCAGTAGCTCCAAGCTGTCAGGCTGTTTATTTGGTTTTAATTGAGAGTTAATTCTTATTCTACTGGAACTCGTACGTCTGCTGCGCCGCTCAGCCTGCTCCACAGTGTCGAGAACAATCAGCTCCTGTGGAAATGCAGCTGCCCATCTTGCTGGGAGCCCCCATGCATCGCTTAGGAAACCAAATTCCCCCAGACTGCTTGCAATCCCCCCAGGAATGCCCAACCAGCCCTCAGAAGCTGTTGAACAGGAAGAGTTGGATGTGCCACAGCACCAGCCAATTAATAAGCAGCACTTTTACTCTCACGCAGCCCCATTTTCAGCAGCTGCAGCAAGCAAATTTAATTCAAGGGTTCCCAGGTGCCTTGCAAAGCATCCTGCTACTTGGGGATCTTCACATTACATACGCCAAGAGCTCTTCAAGCAAACCAGAGAGACTGAAATGAAAACTAGCAAGCCATTTTACAACCAGTGGGCATCCCAGCTGGTCGCCCCTTGGATTCCAGCACAGCAAGAGTTAATCCTCTCCAGACAGCCCCTCACAACCCGAAGACTGCAGGCTGCTTCTGCTACATTCATCCTTAAGATGCTGAAGAGCACCTGCCATGACCACTGAGGCTGAGGAGCTCCCAGGGTTGGAGGAGAAGGTGGGCTGGCTGGCTGGCTGGGTAAGCTTTCATCAGCTTGATGCTGGCAACAGATCAGCCACGTCTGGCCACATGTAAGGCCCGTTTTATCTGAGGAGAATACTCCAATCCTAGCTCTCTAGGAGGATTTTTCATGCCACCACAGCTAGTGCCTGGAAGCCAGCGTATCCAGTGAGGAGTGTGCACAGACAAACAGCAGCTCCTCATTCAGGAGGACAAATCCCCTTTCTTAAGAGCTCTCCAGCCAGCAATACTTCTAAGCTTTTGAGATTTTCACAGTTATATTCAGTAATGTTACTATGTTATGCGGTCCAGTGACAGAACAGCGGGATATAAAGCTTAGCCCAGGTGCCCCAGCACGAAGAAGGTGCGACAAAGCAGTAAAGCCTGTGGGACATGGAAGAGAGTGATGACACAAGGGAAAGGGTGAAAGGCCAGGAGGTGTCATAAGGCTGCTTGGAGTCCAAGTGGGACATCACTGGGAAAAGACCAGGAAGGCAGGACAGGAGCACAGAGGCAGATCTGAGAAGCGGCAGGTTGGAGATGAGAGGGGATGTGATCCTCTGGGAGAAAGAAATAGAAAAGGTCTCAGTGAGACCTCATTATGGCACATGGAGGCAGAGACCTCATCGTGAAATACAAGCATCTTCATTGAAGGAGGCAGTACCATGAAAGCTTTTTCCAGAGTTTTTCCCACTTGTGCTTGACAGAAGTGGGAACAAAACTCCCCTGTTTAGTCCTCTCTCTGCCCTCCCTTATTCAGACCCAAGCCACCACGATTACACCAGCAGCCATTTCTAAGAATCTGCCCATACATGAGAGATGGCTACTGCAGGGCCACAGTATAACATTCCTCTAAAAGACACCACTCAATAGTCACAACTATGTGGTGATGCTGCAAAAGAAACATTAACAGCAGTAACCGATGGGGTATGAACAAAACCAGGGGGGAGGGGTTAAATTTGCACAGGCATTCAGCTTTATTTCATAACTTAAAACAGAAATGTGATTTTCCCTTTTCTTGATCCCTTTCAGTAGGAGCTCAATAGGGAACAGATCCAAGATTACTTCCAGGCACTGTGCAAAAGGGAAAAAACCTCAGCATCACAGGAGAAGGATAAAAATCACAAATTAGTTCATTGAGTTGCAGTGCTGATAATAGCGAATCTCAGCTAAGAGAGAAGGGGTACTATGACAAACTGCCTTCATTATTAGAGGCTCCCCTGTGTCCTGTATTATTATTAAGGACTGACAATGTGCTCCACATGGTTTGAGTAACAAACAAAGGCTGTCCCACCCCAGAGAGCTCACAATCAAACTGAGACATAAAACCGGAGCCTACTGTGCAGAACTAGAGGAAAGAGGCACTTGGATCTTTTTAATTATTTTGTTTTCTATCTACAGTAAACAAACTTTTCCTTGCAAAACGCATTTGTTTCCAAGCTACCACTGAATGGCAAGAACCACCAATTTTAAGTGTCCCCATTTTTAAAAAATGTTGAACACAGGCACTTTGCTGAACATGGATGAAAGTACCTGGCAATCCTGCTAGGTTAATGTGCTCTTTAAAAACATCAGACTTTTTCCCCTAACCTTCTCCAACCAGTGATCTCTTGAGATTTCCCTCAGTTCTCTCCCCCCGGCCCCAGTATGATTTCTCTTCAGACTCAGAAACTTTGAAACCCACTTCTCTTCCCCTGCAGAGTTCATATAGTCCAAATAGCTTCATTACTGTGACAGTATGAAAGCCCTTCTGCAACACAAACAGCCAATGAATTTTTCCTGCAGTTCCTGCCTGGAGAGCTCTTCAGCTTATTCCCTTTATTTCATACAAGTGAGGAGGACGGAATTCCACTCGTTTGAGCCTTTGGCCTATAAAATCTACAATACCTACTAATGACTGTGAGCTTTTGTTCACATTAAAACCCCATTCAAAACACTGAGCATGAACAGTCTGATGGGAGGCAGCAGGGTTTTGAAAGCCCTCGATCATACCCAACACCAGACGTAAAAATCAACACTGAGCTGTGCACTTGTCCTGTCTCTTCCATTTGGTGGGGAAGGTGCAATACCATCAGGATCTGGCAATTTCATCACCTTTAGCTTTAGCTTTAGCTTTAGCTCAAGGAGACACTGATGTAACTACCTCCTGAGAGGTCCTCTTCCCAAGGGCATGCACTGAGGCTCTAGAAGAGCTGACCTTACCTGCCGGACTTCCAGACGATACTTGAGGATGGGATCCACAGCATTGGGCTCTTTCTGCGTCCACTGCAAGACGTAAGAGTAATTCTTGGATTGCTTCTGGCTCAAGGTGGGGTTGGGAGTATCATAGTAAAACTCTGGGCTATAAGCTTTTGCTGGAGGGAAAAAAAAAAAAAAAGAAAAAAAGAGGGAGGAAAGTAAGAGAAGAGTGGGATCAAGAGAAATGTAAATCACAAAGAGGCGTGGTGAGAGTGGAACAGCTCTGCTTGCCTTTGACATGACATACACCTTTACAATTACAGCTGGTGTTGCACTGATGTGCCATCATTTTCTGTGAATTGCTACTGATTTCACAGCTTAAACTACTGGGAAGGTTATCAGTCCTGCAACACCAGTGGGGCATGACTGAGACCAGGGAAGGTGGGAACAACTTCAGCTCTCCAGGTGGAACCAGCTCTCATCTTTTCTCTCTTGCTTTGTAGTTCAGATTGAGCTTTAAACTGGCACTTCTCCTGTTTCATCTGCTGCTTAACAGACTCTCCTGCTAACAAACTCTGAGGAAAGACCAATCAGCCAGTAGGTCATAGGAAAAGTGTCATTTATCACACAGGGACCATGGCCTTAAAAAGGAGACCTTGCTCCTTCTGCATCTCCCCTGCCTTGGCAACACAGTGCTCTAGCCTCTTTGTAACATGACAGTCAACTCCGCAGCAAAGGGGATGCTGACCTCAGCCTGGGTAAAAACAGCGGGAGCTTTTGCAGGGGTAGAGATTTCTTTTCTCAACCTACATCTCCCCTTAAAAACAGAAGGCAGCAGGAAGAAAGGAAACACAGGACAAATGATACACCAGAGAGAAACTGAAAAGGGTCAGAGAAGGAGGGATTTCCTATCATTTCCCCAGCCACTGTTGTCCTGAACTACCAAATAGGATTCAAAGGGTACTGCTATGCAGCTCAGCAGCTGGTGGACTAATGCACAGAGCCCAGAAGCAGCTCAAGGTCTTACCCATAACTGGCTGCCCTATTTGAAACTGCCTTCATTTCACCCTGTGCTCTCCAATTTTAGGCAAGTCCTGTCCTGGGCCAGGCAGGAGCTGTATCAGAGCCAAATCTCTCCTTTCTGGGCTCAGGTCCAATGTGGACCTGCACAGACCAGAAAAATGCCTGGGCAGCAATGGATGAGGGAGAGCAGAACAGGCATAAACACCATCTTTCCAGGCAGTCTGCTACACCTTTTCACTTGAATCACAGGCCCTGCCATTCCGTGTGGTTATAATTAGGCTCGAAAGGATTCAGTGTTTATTTTTTATGAACTCAGATGGATAATATTGATGTTTGTTTCCAAGACCTTTTTTTCTTATTATTTTTATTGACTTGAATTTTTGCACAAGTAAGAAGTTCAGAAGCACCTCAGAGACTAATTGCTGCTTATTCAACTTGTATTGACTGTGGAAGTCAAGCTTCATAATGGATTCCAAAATAAAATCAGAACTGATGATAATCATCATCTTGCATGATATTAATTCCTTATTAATTGACTCCAAGATGGAAATGGAAGCTAGAAAAAAAGCCTTCTAATAGAAATGCAGCACATAAGATACTTTGGGAACTTCTTTTCTGGAAGCTTTTATCATTGCTGGAAAGTTTTGTCTTTTGCTTACAGTTGCTGGGAAGAGCTGAAGGCTATTCACTCCACCTTGCAGGGCTTTTCTGCTTGTGGCTAGTTGGAGAGCAGGTGGTGGTGACCAGTATGTGCTGCCCAGATAACTAACTTACTCAAGGCAAGTGGGTTGGATGTCTCACTATCCTTCCAAAACATCTCAGAAAGCTAATCTCCCATCCATAGACGAAACTAATACCATCCTGGTCAGATTTATGTACTCTGTTTCCAGTACTTCTGAACACATCACAGTCACAAATGAGTCACTGCCTCCCTATCAGATAGAAAGGTTTATGGTCCTACTTTCACAGAGAAATAACAGAAAAAAGAAGAGATGATGCTATTTCCCCTGCTCACCCAGGAAGGCTGTGGCTGATGGGAATTAAAACTCCAGTACTCTTGAGCCCAAGTGCAGCAGTCTAGCTACTGGATTATTTTTCAGGTTGCTCTACAGGCTCAGCAGCTCTAATTGATTTGTAACTGTCCAGGACACAGGCAGAGATATCTGGAACTGAAAAGCCACCATCAGATACCAATGCCTTGGAAATGGAGAAAGGATGCAGGAAAATAAATGCTTGCTGCCTTCCTGATGAGTGCTCTCTAGTGATGAATGTCGCTTTCCGCTGAGGGGATTTTACATCATAGGGCACAGCATGGTACACCAGATGATAATATGTATTTGTTACTACTTCCAGCAAGAAATTCAGATCATGGGAGCATTCTCAAGCTTGAGAGGGACACAGTTTGATGTGGTGGCTCATAGCGGGATATGGTTTACCATCACTTAGTGACAGGAGAGTTGCCAGCATATGAAGAAAGGGTAAAGAGGGCCAAAGTTCTCAAGAAAATCCACTGCCAGACAAATTCCAAGAAATCTCAAGGGGTGAGAGCAAGGTTCTGAAAGGGGACCCAAACAGTAGAAGTGGTTTGGTCTCCCTCATCTCTGAGAGCATCTCAGAGTTAGAGCATACCTGAGCTTCTCCAAACCCCAGAAATACCTGCTTCAAAACCAGGCCTCTCTGGAGGTTATTTATTCTCGTTTGTTCAGCCCTGACTTGAAAAGTATTATAAATTTGCCCTGGACTGAAAACCTAGTATTTTGGCTGAATTTACTGCTTATTAAGGCAACTTCATTGGAGAGCTTTCCTAGAAACTGGTGCACAAGTCAATTCTGGGGTCATGGGAAAAGATTTAATGATCAGCTGGAGAGGTTAGGTCAGACGTGTGGTTTTAGATGCTATAACTCTGCCATCCCTCTTTGCAGTTGCAGGTGCTGGAGAGGAGTCCCATTACAGTGCCTGCTGGATTCACAGAAAACTGTGAGCCACAAATCCACCGAGTAGTAGTACCCATTCCCAGCTCATGTTTGTCCTAGCAGGCATTGTGAGACACAGAGAGAAGACAGAGGGAAGGTACAGGAATACATAATACAGTTTTTGAAGGGGAAATTAGATGGTTTGGAACCTGTTTGGGGGATGTAGAGAGCCTTTCACCCTCCCTTGGTCTATGATACAGGTGGTCCAAGCTTGAAAGCTGATGGCAGCCTCCTGTATCTTTCAGGTAAGTGGTCAAACACTGCTACAATGTACCAGTGGCTGGCACTAACTGCTCCAGGTCCATCCCAGACTTGAAGGACTGCCTGAATGACGGAGGCAGATCTCCCTGTCAGCTTCTGTAAAGTCATCCCATCTGAACAAAGCGCCATGCACAGAGGAGGCAGGAGAGGTTGCCTGTACTAGCGCTAGTTTATGGGGATCAAGCTTCCCACCTCCATGACCACATCCAACAGCTCGCTCCAGTGTGCACTCTACGACTTACCAGACACCTGGAAGAGGCAAGTGGAGACCCCAACGTCATTGGAAATGCTGCACTCATAGCTACCGCTGGTCTCCCGGCTGACGCTGTCCACCTTCAGCTCCGAGTAGTCCTGCTGTTCTGTCAGGGGCTGTGCCAGAAGGGTCCCATTGAAGCGCCAGACAGAGGTGGCCACCTTCATGGGGCTGCCCTTCAGCATGGTGCAGCGCAGGGTGACGCTGCGCCCCACGCCCTGGCGCACGTCCTGGAAGGCTGGCTCCACCACGGGGGGGACTGGAGACCGAACAGAGCAACAGACAAGGATGCCGTCAGGGAAGAGTGCTCTCGCTCAGCACGGTCACCCTGGACTTGTCTGAGGAGACAGGCACTTACAATTTCCATAAGGATATTTATTTTCTAGCACGAGCCAGGCTTCATCAAACCAAAAGCAGCAATAGTCATCTGACATCTCTTTCTGATTAAGCTGGGGCCACCTCCCACCTCCTTTCCGTTTATTACGTAGGGATGACCTTTAGCAAGTACTCATCCCACAGTCAAGACACTTGCTTGGAGGAGCTACCAAACCCTGCTCTTTCATGTGAGAAGTGCAACTCCAGCAGCTGAGTGACACAGCTTGGATTCAACCCTCAGATCGTAATCAGAATAACCGTAGTCCTCACAGCCAGCATAAACTGCACTCCCTGAGCAGGCAGCTATGCTCCCCAGCAGTCACATTCATGTTCTTCTGGTCAATGTCCACTAAGGTTATCAGAGACACCATATTCAGATAGAAGGATACGCACTGGCTGTCCCCACAGAGCACAGACCTGAAGGGGTGAGAGGGCCTCACCTGTATAACACATCAGGGACTGGCTACAGGGATCCTGGGGCCTATTATTATCTCTAGCAAAAATTCCCCCACACTGGGAGGCGAGCCACGTGTCTCCATGTCAGCTTCTCTGCCAGTAGTGTAAGAATGCCAGTAGTGTAAGAATGGTGATCTCCTTAGCAAAGAGAGGCTACTAAGTCTTGTTCTTTAGCACTTGTAAAAATGTACATGAACCTCATGTTTTGGGCATGGTTGGGGCTGAGCAAGGAGAAAGTCTGGATTTGTATTTCTTGGGCCACCCCTTATTTAATGCAATGGCAGAGCCATCTGATGGACATGTTTCACTTGCAGTAAACTCTTAATTAACACACTACATCATGGGAATAACCAGAAGCTCTCACTCTAAAATGAGAAAAGCTTCCTGAACACAAAACAGCTGTTTGTCCAAACGTAGAAGAGAGAAAACAGATTTATAGCAGCTCCAGAACAATCATAACTCACCTTTTCCAGGTTCAAAGCACCTGCTCTTCCACAGACTTCTGTGCTCGACAGATCTACAAAGCACCTGCCTCCTCTGAAAGTCTGCAGCGCTGCTATGCATAGCCAAGCCCCAAAACCTGCCACACAGCATCTGCAGCACCACAGACACAGCTCCACCAGCAGCCACAGGTCACACAGCATCCCTGCTGTCCTGAACACAGCTGTACCCAAACGGCTCCAGCACACTAGTCTCTCCCCTCCCATAGCCTGATTCCAGCAAGACCCACATATACAGCTCTGTAACACTAGCAACATCTCCATCTACACTACAGATGAAGGTGGTTATTGCACCACCCCACAGGTCTGCATGCAGTGTCCCTCCTCCCAGGGGAGGGTATGCATCTGTGGGTACACAACATACAAGGATCCCCTCCACCTGGCAGCCCTTGTTTAACAGTAGCTGATTGTTTTCTAGGCACTCATTCTCAACTCTGAGCCACTGGGCCCTTTGCTGCATTTAAGTGGATTAAAAGCAGCCCTTGACTGAGCTCACGTTGCCGTGCTGAGTGGCATGGTCAGCTCGTTACAGATGGCTTTGCTAGCAATGTGTCTCTGCAGGTGCTCCAAGTACCGACTTGCCTTTGGCTCACACGTCTCCCACCTCACGGTGAGAATAATGTGAGAAGTTGTTTGATTAGACCTAGTGCCACGAATGTGTCATCTCCATCCCTAGCTGCTACCCTGTTTCTTGGGTCACATCTGCTTCTTAATTGAACCTGGTGGGGTCTCACATTATAATCAAGGCCAGCTGGTGATGTAGAAAAAAAAATACAACAAACCAGCGAAAGCAAGGCTTAAAAAAAATTGCACAGCAGCTCCAGATGTACTCAAAGCAATCTATCTCATAAGGGGAGGGAGAGCAGCTTCCCTCACTGCACCAAGCAATGCCTGTGCACAGAGCTGGAACAAAGGAAGAGAAAAAGTCTGAAATTGGACAAAGTGCCCCCTACAAGGACACATGCTGCAAGAAAAGTACCCCCCTGGGCATCACTGAGGGCATGTTTAGGGCTGACAAAGGAGCAGGGCTGGGACAGTCCAGATGCTTCCTTAGGTCACAGGAACATCAGAGCAGCCAAGGATGTAGAAGATATTTAATCTTCTTCAGTGGGAAATGGGATTTAACTTGATTTGCACTGGAACAGGCTCTGGGCCTATGTTATCATCTTGCGAAGGAATGTGTGAAAGTGCCTATACAATAAAAACTGATTACATTTTCTCCTCTTGTCTCTGGCACTAGGAAACATCCAACAAGCATTAACTCTGCAGGTAGTCCTGGAGCCCCTGGGTTTTCTGGAGAAAGAGCTGAAGAAGGTCAACCCATCACTGCAAAGGATGCAGTACTGTGGCAAGGGCCTGCTATTCCTGAAGGCTGCCAGTGGATAATGAAATCAAAGAAAGGTCGACAGTAATTACAGAGTCAGACATCAGCTCTAGTCTCCAATGCCTACTGGGCAGCCCACACCTCTTCAAGTTGTACACTTGAAGAAGTGTGGGAGACCCACCACCAAGGCAGGGAATCAGTCTTCAAATCCTAGCAGATAACAACACAGCCTTTTCTCATCCCTGGCTTAAATGCAAAAGAAAGCTTGTTTAAATGAATCGGTGCTCTGACTCCCCACAGCTGGGAACTGAACAGTTCCAGTACAACTGAGATGGTGACTGTCTAGGAGCAGAGACCTCCAACATGACTCCTGCACAGACACCTTTAGGGAGCTGCAGGAAATGATGGTTATCCAAGTGCCTCTAATACCCACAGGGAAGCAGCATCCCTGCTGACTATAAGGCAGCAGTTACCTGGCTATTTTAGCTCACTAAGCTGCCACGATTCTCTCTGGGGAGTTTTTAGCCCAGTTCCAAAGGTGGGTCCTTGTCCAGAGGCTCCTCAAATGCCTTTCTGTATCTCCACTGAACTCCAGTGCATGCAGCTGAAGTGCTCTTTTAAGCAGTAGCCATGTTGCCACACTTCAAGGAAGAGGTAAAAAACCTCTCTGCATATACAGGGCTTCAGGATCCCCTGGTAAGAAACACAGCAAATACAGACGATTACTGTTTTCTCTCAGCACACAACTTATCTCTAGAAAAGCTAGCTTGCAGGAGGAGTGCCAAAAGGGATGAAGACAGCAGTGCATTACCATTCTAGGCAACATTGAAGGAGCAAGGCTTCTCCAGCAACCTTGTTGAAATGCGGCTGCTGTAAAACACAAGCCAGGGCAGGCTGCCTTTGCAGCAGAATTAGCTCGTTAGGAGCAGATCAAATCAGCTGAACACAAGCAACCTACTCCAGCGTGCCAGGCACCCTAAGGCAAACCCAGGCTGTAGGCAAGCTCCCTTGCTGTGAGCCAGAGCAGATGCTCTGCACTGAAGGGTTGCTAAGCTAGCACAGTGTTCACAACAATGAAGGGCAAGAGTGAGGGAAGGAAGTACAGCAGAGAAATGTCAAGTGTCAAGGGGCATTGTTTTGTGCCTCAATAACCTCTTATTTTCTTGCTTTCACTAGAAATAACCAGGATTGCAATTCTTGTCCTGCTAGATGGGTGAGAAGTGCACTGGCTATTGAGCTGTGGTCAAGTCTTTAAGTATTTGTTTTAAGTCTGTTTTTATTTTAGCCTTGAGGAAGGGAGACATGTACTTCCTTACAAGACCCAAAATGCTTGCAGGAGAGACCACAGCCTATTTGCACTGTTACTGTCCTGTCCTGCCTGGGCTCAGCTCAAGAAGGGGTACTCAGCGATCCCTGCAATGCTGTCTGATTGTTGCAAGTTCCCATCAA
Source organism: Athene cunicularia (assembly GCF_003259725.1). Classification (NCBI taxonomy): domain Eukaryota; kingdom Metazoa; phylum Chordata; class Aves; order Strigiformes; family Strigidae; genus Athene; species Athene cunicularia. The sequence goes on from NW_020799097.1 coordinate 91,553,208, forward strand.
AATCAGATGTCTCCAGAAGGCAGAGACGCTTCTTTCATCAGCAATGAAGTCAGAGCATTCCAGGATGGCAGTGATGTACTATGGAAAGTTTTTCACTTCTGGGGTAAATACAGAAGGGGGGAAAAAAAGAAAAGTGAAAAAAATTTTTCATTTTAAAAATGGAGATGATGTCATGAGGCTGCTCAATCTGATATGGATGAAAGGCAACAAAAAGCTCATATTGGACTGATGCACAGAAAACAGTGACAAGCTTAAACACAAACCATTATGTGCAGAACAGGGGAACACTGAGTGAACAGACCTTGCATTAAGAGCTTGGGCAAGGATTGAGAACACTGCAAATCCTAAACATCACAGTACAACAGTACTGTGCAGTACACATGCAAAGTCTGTTTTCCCACTGTAGCTTGAGAACTGTGAACAGCATATCCTGGTCAATTCCCAAATGCTGGTTCATTTTGAAGGGGCTGTCAGAGCTGAGGACCTCACTCATAACCTGCTTTCTGACTCACAGGCAGCTCTTTCTGCCCTGTAACCACCCTGACCAGCAGCTGATAACAACCATCTCTGTAGGTGGTCAGCTGTCCATGTTGTACTGGTCTATGGAGCTGCCATGGGCTGCTGCACTCTCATTTTTCTACAGGGATTTACTTCCCACAACACTTTCTCTGCTGTGAGGAGCACTGTGGTGCAGCAATGTCCAGGCAAAAAAAGAGGCACAAGCAGAAAGATGGCCAGCCTGAGGTCACATGAACCAGCAGCATCAGACAGAAGCAGCACCAAGACTCCTATATCCTGACCCACTCTTCAGTCCTTAGCTCAGGCTTCCTCCCCTGTGAAAAACACCCTCTACTCTACTCCCCAGAGTCAGTCATCATTTACATTTTTATTTAAATCTAGAAAGTGCAACATGTAACACAAGTGATGAAAATAGCAAGCCTTGCTAGATTAGAGTGCGCTTTATTTTCTGCTCAGTTCTCATCCCACTCTGCTGATGACTCCCTCCAAGCTTAGCCATGAAATCACAGTGGCAACAGAAGTCCTGCTTGTAGTCTTCATTTTATCTCACCTGTGAGAGCTAATTGACCACTCACTCACTGGATCAACATTTCAAAAGACACAGATAACCTGGTATGAAAGACTGCACTTCATAGTTAGTTACAATTATTAGCTGTGTTTCATTATCCAAAGTGGCTAATGACAACAGGCAGTAATTCTCTCTCTGGAAAGCAAATCAGCACAGGCTGCTATTAGGGCCTTATGAGACCATTATGACCCCATCCAGCAGCCATTTAAATCCTGATAGGTACCACTCCACAGTCATACTAGATGCAGTCTTCCCTAGCCTTCTCTAGGCAACGAAAGTGATCCCAGCAAAGGGTGCCTTCCTTATCCAGCCCCTGGTCCCATCATCCAGCGTAATGAAGATGTCACAGGCATCAAAGATACTGCACCCCTGCTTTCACAGTAGGTAGAAAACGCCATGGTTTCAGCTGCAGGAAAGACCAGAGCTCCCTACCCAAGCAAGTGGGAATCTGTTTTATTGTCACAAGGCTGGGAAATCACAGCTGAGGAATTTTGTTTTCTGCAGTAGCACCTACAGCCCAAGAACACACGAGGCACAAGAAGTCTTCCACTTAGAGACAAATATCCAACTAATATTTACAAGCCCAGCCTCATTTGCTTGTTTCCGAGAGATGATATAATCGAGTAGTTAGAAGAGGGGAGATGCAGGAAGGCTTGCTCAACCTATTTCAGCTAAAAGCCACAATCTCTTTCATCTTTTATGCCTTTTGCCTTTGCACTTCAGTCTCCCCATGTATAAAGAGATAAAACATGTATTTTTTTGTGAAGTGCTTGAAAGCCAAGTCGCAAGCATTGTTATTTCAAACAAAACAAATTTGTTCAAGTACATTTTCTGCTAGACAAGTGGGTGCAGGGACTGGAGAAGCAGAGCTCAGAGCAGAGGCTTAGTTCTGTGCTAGTTGACTGCTTTTAAAAGAAGAGCAGATGAAATGTATTCACTACCAGCTTTGCTGCTTTCCTCTTCTCTGAACTTTCCAAGCCAATTAGCTCAACCAGCCTTCAACTTGTTTTAATAAAGAGGGATTTACTAAAGGATTTCCTCTTCTGCATGACGAGCTGTGCTGATTAATACCAGAGACCCCTAGCTCACTTTACACAGTGCTTTGAAGAAATTCCATCCTGGGTCGGAATTTCCAGACCTTCTGCCTCACAGATATGCCTCCTCAAAAAAGATCTCTCCTAGATATGCTGGAACTCCACTCAGACTCACTGCCCAATTAATTCATGATAACAAAACACTACAAAGACAAGTATTCTCCTGCAGTGTAAAGCCACCTCATTCCCATGCCTCACTTACCTTAAGTGCCTGGTTTCAAAACAGTACACTCCCCTAATTGAAAAAGATAAGTGGGAAAAGAGATGGTGTATGTACAGAAGACACATACACATTTGTATGTGAAATGCATGCTGATAATCCTCCTCCCACACATGTACCACCCAATTAGCAAAGTTATGCACAAGACAAATAAAGAGGGCAAGAGAGTGGGCATTTCAGAGCTAATATCTTCAATTACTGCCAGACCAATGGCATAACCCAAATATAGATTTATTTTTTTCCCACAGACTAACATGAAGATACTGTCTCTAATTTATAGACAATTTTGCTAATTATAGCATGATGAAGCAGGATAATGGCTAGGGTGGATGTGAGATTCTCCTGCCCACTGATACAGAGAAATGATTACTTGTTTTGAGATTTATTTACTTATTTACTTATAGACAACTGCTTAGCAACTTATTTACTTACTTACAGCAAGTTATAGTATTACTTATAGTATTTTTTAATATTGCTAAGATTCCTGCTTGCCCAGACTGTTCTGTGGAATTTTACCAGGGACTACTGTGTTCATAAACCAAAGCAGTTCACTGTGAAAATCTACCAAGAACTATAATGTTCAGCAAAATATTATGGTTTTATCCTTGGGTAACAGGTGTGCTCTAACTAGTTGGAATCTTGGTAATGAGTAAAGATAGCCATATATGGGTGGTAGAAGTTCTGTTGGTTCTCTTAGATAAGATAGATTGAGTAAACCAGCTGAAAAACACTCTTGTTATTCAAGAAATTGGCCAGGAGAATCTGCGCATGCTCTGGGGAAAAAAAACAAGGTGAGAAAGACTGTGAGCCTTCCTCCCAAAGAGCCCCGAAGATGCCCACTAGGAGGCAATGCACAGGTGCAAATATGACATAAACTGTTGACATCAGCCTTTCTAACCAACCCAGCCTTACTCATGCATATGTATGTTTGTGTTATGTAATCCAATGAATATGTATATTCACACTCTTTGAGTTTTTGGTGAAGTGTGCAGTGGGTGTGCAAGCTTTGTGGAGAAATCCCCTTGCACCCCATCACGGGTGTAAACATACCTGCTTTATAACTCTCTCTGAGTTGTAGAGTCTTTTTTCTGCAAATCACCACCCACAAAATGAGAGCCCTCCCATGTGTAGCATTGCCAGACCACCAACTCTCTGCTCAGGTTCTGTCTCTTGTCTTCTAGAGGATAACAAGATGTCAGCTCATACCCATGCATCTGTTACTACATACTTCTGTTTAACAAATTGGGCTAGCAGTGACATGCTGCTCCCAATAGCATATAAATAGTTTAGATCCAAACATTCACTAACAGTCAGCCAATGATACTCTTTCCCCAAAAGCATCCTATATGCATTAACTTTTGGCAGAGAACCAGTTATCTTACTATTCAATAATTCATAGGTGAGCTACTCAGCTGGGTAGTTCTGGGAATAAAGCAACTCATTGCCAGTGCAAACTAAGGAAAAGAAAAAAAAATAATAATCAAGCCCCCAAAAAAGAACAAAATGAGATTCTTCTTTTAAAACAGAGAATCCACATCTTTCCTCTACTTCAGAGTTTATCACTAGTTTTTATTTCCATATAACCCAATTCCCTTGCTGCAGTTTAAACCTACTGCAAGTCCTCCCCATAGGTGTGTATTTATGTCCTAGTAACCAGCTCTGTCCTATCCCCAGTATCCCCCAAACTCAACAAATACTAGGAGGAGACAATTCTTAGTTCTCTTCTTAAGTCCTTGACAAGATGATGTTTTGTATGTGTGTGTATATGTATATATCTATCTTTACAATTCCCTTTTCTCTCCTTCCTCTGCTCTTCAGATGGCAGAGGCACAGCTTTAGTTCCAAATGGGATTTTGTTTTCTCTGGGCAGTAACACTGTCCTAGAGTTTTAAATGCCAGAGGAATCACATGCAAAAAGTCTGGGAAAGGAGAAAATAAGAGAGAAACCTGCATCTACAGTTCTGACTCTCCTCTTGTGCCTGGCAGAAACAAGCAGGGCACAGGGACCTGTAATAGGGCAGAGATCAACAAGTACCATTTGCAACCCTGTGAGCAGAAACAGAGCTGCTTGGCCCGTTACAGCAGAATGCATTCCCTGTGCTTCCATCCACAGTGTAAAGAAGGGAAAACAGGCAATCTGTGATGTTCTTTGTTCTAGAATAGGCCCTCCACATTCCTGAGGAGGAATAACTGCAAAAGGACTGATCATCCCCCCCGGTTTGAGAGCAAATATGGAGCTAGCTGGAACAATAGTTTAAAGCCCAAATGTATCCTATCTAAATTCAGGCTTTTCATTGAGGCGCCCAAGTTAGGAACGTCACCTCCCTCCAAAGCCACTGAGAGGGACATCTCCAGAGGACCATTTGGATGGTAGGAATCCCTAGCTGGCATTATGTCCCTCCCTCCTGTGCCTGCACAGAAAGTTTAAGGTGATCCCAGCCCTCACATCTCTGCTAGGCGGGATGAATGCAGACCAAAGTAAATGCTTGTGCAACGCCTGCACAGAAGGGGACAGTGAAAATCTCCACGAACTTTCAGTGCCTTGTTTAATGAGTTCATCCGTAAGCTGAGTCATAACACGCATCTGAAACTTGGACAGAATGTCCTGTTCTTGGACGGAAGACACCACCTGTGTTTGAGCTGCTGCATGCCACAACGGAGCTACCCTTGGGAAGGAAAAGAGACACCAGCCTGCACTTCCCCATAGCAAATATAGTGATAAATCTTTGGACTCCAGGAAGCATCCAATTAATGTCACTGCTAGGGCTCATGTCCAGAGTATGCAGCTGCCACCTACAAGGAACAGACTGAGTTTCCCCTAGTCTCCTGCGGAGGATCTCACCCACGACCAGAGGAGCTACCAGGCAGAGGTGACTGCCGATTCCAAGTAGCAATCCAGTAGCAACAAGCTCCTATTCTGCTACCAGCTGCCTGAGCAATTCAATTGCCTCCATATGTTTAGACCCTTTTAATAAAAGAACTGAAAGTTAAGATCAGGGAGGTTGCAGGGCAAAGTGCCTCTGAGAACTGCAATCCTGTCAAAATGGAGAAGAGTCCCTGCTTTGGAAATGCACAGATCGTCAGGGCCACAGGTGGTCAGAGTCCTCTGTTCACAGCTGGGCTACAGCATTACCTCACCTTCTGTTTTCAGTTTGAAAGCTAAATTGAGAGCACTAGATGATCCCTCCACAGCTGCTTTCCAAACAGGCAAGCAAAGCAAGAAACAAGCACAGCCAAATACAAAAAATGTTGATTAAAAAAATCAGACCTGCTTTAATAATGAGAACAGAGCTGGAAAGGTGAGAGACCCAAGGCAGAAAGAGCCTGGTAGAGGAAAGAGGGGCATCCAAGGCAATTAAGATAATCAAGTATTAACCAGCACTCCTTACTATGTTTACTTTGAACTCTTTGTCTGTACTAGCAAGCAAAAAGGATGCATGGGGCAAAGCCAGACCAGGAAAAGACAATACAGTGGTTCTCCACTTATCTACAGAGGAGAAAGAGGACAAGGTTCCCCATACACAGTAGCACACAGAATCGTACAGAATCATCTAGGCTGGAAAGGACCCTGGAGATCACCTAGTCCAACCGCTCGCCTAGCACAGTTCCCACCTACAGCATATGCTTAAACTCTAAACTGACCCTACTCTTAAACACCTCCAGGGATGGGGACTCCACCACCTCCCTGGGCAGCCCATTCCAACGCCCAATAACCCGTTCTGTAAAGAAATGATTCCTACTATCTAGTCTGAACTTTCCCTGGCACAACTTGAGGCCGTTGTCCTCTTGTCCTATTGTTTATTACTTGGTTAAGGAGGCTCATCCCCAGTTCTCTGCAACCTCCCTTCAGGCAGCTGTAGAGGGCGATGAGGTCTCCCCTCAGCCTCCTCTTCTCCAGACTAAACACCCCCAGTTCCCTCAGCCGCTCCCGGTACGACCTGTGCTCCAGACCCTGCACCAGCTGCGTTGCCCTTCTCTGGACACGCTCGAGTCATTCAATGTCCTTTTTGTAGTGAGGGGCCCAAAACTGAACACAGGAATCGAGGGGTGGCCTCACCAGTGCCGAGGACAGGGGTCAGATCCCTTCCCTGTCCCTGCTGGCCACGCTATTGCTGACACAAGCCAGGATGCCACTGGCCTTCTTGGCCCCCTGGGCACACTGCTGGCTCCTGCTCAGCCGGCTGTCAATCAACACCCCCAGGTCCCTCTGTGACTGGCAGCTCTCCAGCCACTCCTCCCCAAGCCTGTAGCGCTGCTGGGGGTTGTTGTGGCCCAAGGGCAGCCCCCGGCATTTGGTCTTATTGAAACTCCTCCAGTTGGCCTCAGCCCACGGCTCCAGCCTGTCCAGGTCTCTCTGCAGAGCCTCCCTACCCTCGAGCAGATCAACACTCCCACCCAACTTGGGGTCATCTGCAAACTGACTGAGGGTGCACTCGATCCCCTCGTCTAGATCATCAATAAAGATGTTAAACAGGAGTGGCCCCAAAACCGAGCCCTGAGGGACATCACTCGTGACCAGCCACCAACTGGGTTTAATTCCATTTACCACAACTCTCTGGGCCTGGTCGTCCAGCCAGTTTTTTACTCAGCAAAGTGTGTGATTGTCCAAACCTCAAGCAGCCATTTTTGCCAGAAGAATGCTGTGGGAAATGGTGTCAAAGGCCTTGCTAAAATCAAGGTAAATTACATCCACAGCCTTTCCCTCATCCAATAAGCAGGTCGCCCTCTTGTAGGAGGAGATCAGGTTTGTCAAGCAGGACCTGCCTTTCATAAACCCATGCTGACTGGGCCTGAGCATCTGGTTGTCCCGCATGTGTTGTGTGATGGTACTCAGGATGAGCTGCTTCATCAGCTTCCCGGGCACTGAAGTCAAGCTGAAAGTCCGGTAATTTCCCGGATCGTCCTTCCAACCCTTCCTATAGATGGGTGTCACATTGGCCAATTTCCAATCTGTCGGGACCTCCACAGTCAGCCAGGACTGCTGGGAAATGATGGAAAGCAGCTTGGCGAGCACCCAGCCAGCTCCTTCAGCACCCTCGGCTGTATCCTATCTGGTCCCATAGACTTGTGTATGTCTATGTGATGAATCCAGGTCACTGACTGTCTCCTGGATTGCAGGGGGGTCGTTCTCCCAGTCTCTGTCTTCTGGCTGAGGAGGCTGGATTTCATCAATACAACTAATCTTTTAATTAAAGACTGAGGCAAAGAAGGCATTAAGCACCTCAGTGATTCTCCTCATCACTTGTTACCATATTTCCTCCTGCATCTAGCAGAGGACGGAGACTATCCCTGGACTTCCTTTTGCTACTGACATGCTTATAGAAACTTTTCTTTTTGTCCTTGATTGCAGAGGCCAAATTAATTTCCAGTTGGGCTTTAGCCCTTCTGATTTCTACCCTCCATAGCCTCACAGCCTCTTTGTAATTACTGTGAGTGGCTAGCCCCTTCTTCCAAAGGCTGTAAACTCTCCTTTTCTCCCCGAGTTGCAGCCAAAGCTCCCTGTTCAGCCAGGGTGGTCTTCTCTGGCACTGGCTTCTCTTAGAGCACCTGGGGACTAACTGCTCCTGAGCCATTAAGACTCCCTTCTTAAAGAACACCCAGCCTTCCTGGGCCCCTATACCCTTCAGGACAGTCTCCCAGGGCATCCTTTCAAGCAGGCGCCTAAACAAGACAAAGTCAGCCCTTCTGAAGTCCAGGATGTCAGTCCTGCTTAGCTCTCTCCTGACCTCTCTAAGAATAGAGAACTCTATTATTTCATGATCACTGTGCCCTAGTCAGCCTTCAACCTCCACATCATCCACCAGCCCTTCTCTGTTCACAAAGAGGAGATCCAGCAGGGCACCTTCTCTGGTCGGTTCACTCACCAGCTGCATCAGGAAGTTGTCTCCCACATGTTCTAGGAATCTCCAGGACTGGTCTTCTTCTGCCGTGTTGTATTTCCAGCAGATGTCAGGGAAGTTAAAGTCGCCCACGAGAACAAGGGCAAGCGATCATGAGATTTCACCTAAGTGCCTATAAAATATCTCATCCATCTCTCTGTCCTGGTTGGGTGGCCTATAGTAGACTCCTACTACAACTCCTGCCCTGTTGGCCTTTCCCCTGATTTTAATGCAAAGACACTCAACCCTGTCTTCACTACACCTCTGCTCGAAGCAATCATAACAGTCTTTAACATACAGAGACACCCCACCACCTCTCCTTCCCTGTCAGTCCCTCCTAAAGAGCTTGTAACCATCAATTGGCACACTCCAGTCATGGGAGACATCCCACCATGTTTCTGGAATAGCAACAACATTGTAATTTTCCTGTTTCATCACAGCTACAAGCTTCTCCTGTTTGTTACCCATGCTGTGTGCACTGGTATACATGCACTTCAAATGGGCCAATGTTTTGCCCCCTTCCCCCTTCAAATCTACTTTAAAGCTCTGTCAATGAGCCCAGCTAACTCCTGCCCCAAGATCCCCTTCCCTCTCCGGAACAGGTGCATTCCGTCTAATGTCAAAAGGTCAGGTACCCTGTGTATCAACCCATGATTGAAGAATCCAAAGCCCTGATGGTAACACCAGTCTTGGAGCCACCCATTCATCTGCTGAATTCTCCTGTAATCTTCCTCATCCATCCCCCCAACCAAAGGGATGGAGAAGAACACAATTTGTGCCCCCAACCCCTTAAGCAGTTTTCCCAAGGACTGTATTTCTTCATTGCTTTAGACCTTCTCCTGGTGATGTCATCACTACCTACCTGAAAAAACAGGCTCTTCCTCAGCCTCTTCTTCAGGCCTAGTAGAGAATTTGGACCAAGGAGGAAGAACTCAGCATAAAGCAACACTCAGTTCTCCATCACTTCTCTATCCACTGCATCAGAGTTCTGCTGCCAATCGTTTAATATCCTGCTCCGCTAACTGTCATCATTACCCCATTTTTCCATCCTTCACCCTTGATTGATCTTGATTCATCCGAGGAAGATGACGACAATGAAAACGTAACTGTTCAGAAAGAGGCTGAAAGGATGCTCAAACAAAAAGATTTATAGCAAACGCTCAGTCTCGTAGATGAAGCAGTTGAGGTCAACAGATATTGAAGCAGTTTTTCCCATAAGAATTAATGTAACAAGGGGGGTGGTGCATACAGGAACTTAAGAAATGCATGTGATTTAAAAACACAGGATCAGTATATGTGGCATAGAGAAAGGAGAGGCAAGAACATTTTTTACTGTAAGCATTTTTGCTGTCACTCTCTGGATGGTTACCTCTTCATCATTGTCATCATCATCTTCAGATGAATCAAGGTAGATCAAATCAATCATGGGTGAAGGATGGAAAAATGACGATAGGTTCAGGCAGTTCATGAGATGAAATGGCTGAGGTCTTTCAGAACAGTGACTGGCTCAAAAAAGCTTGCTGCCAAATAGCCGCCATCTGTGCCATCTGAAAGTCCTGTCTTCCCCCTCCATCCTTCACACTGCTACCTGTATGCATTTAAAATATGTGAATTTTGTAAGTGCATGTGTCCAACTCCTCCTCTACTAATTAATTATGAAAAAATGCTTTATCTGTCTGAAATGCTGGGGTTTCAACCCCAAGCCCCAAATTAAGGTTGACATATGGGTGATTCCCACAGCCCTTCCCAAAGGGGGGTGAGCTTGCCTTTAGGCTTCCCTCCAGGGTGCGGCCGGCCTGGCAGGGAGAGCCATTAGGTAAATGAGCCCCAGGTGTCCCACATGAAGTAAACAAAGGTTCCGTGTCCCACTTGGGGATAAAAGCTGGGACCCCTTGCAGGCAGGGGCAGTGTCTGTCTGTGAGGTGGATGCACTCTGCAGAGTTCCCTGTTGGGGAAGGACCTCCTGCCTCCCTGGAACTGGGCTCCAGTCAGGTCTGGCCTTTCTAAATGCAGGCTGTGTAGAGATTCAGTATGTGGCTTCCTTGGTCTTATGTATTTGGCTTGTTGACTTGGTTGTCTCCCATCCTTTCTATGGGAAACTGCATTTCACCATTTATTCTGCCCATTGTTGGTTATGTGGTGTCACTGTTGGGGTCAGTGGGATTGATGTTGATTATGTATAATCTGACTTGTTTGTACCCCCAGCGCTCACCCATGTACTGACCCTTTTGTATCAAATACAGTTTGGTTATTGGTTCATCTTTATACTGGCTGTGTCCTTTATGCTAGGCCTAATAGCTAGGAAAACACTGTCATAGGTTTTCATTAATGTATCTTCAGTGGATTACTACTTACAGAGAATCACCTCCCTACTCCTTATTTCTAAAACTCCTGATGACCTATGGAGTAGCAGTCCCATTTCTTCAGGCCTGGATGGTATCATGCATCTCAGAGAAGGGCATGGACTCGCGCCATGGAGGACTTTCTCTCCCATTTGGAACCTTAAGTCTTTACACTGTCACTGTGTTTTCAGAGAAGCAGCAGCAGCACACCGGGCTCGCTGATGAAACAGATGCAGCCCTGCAGCTCTTGTCTTTCCCTGCATTAGGAAGAGCACTGTCACTTCTGACAGCCACAGGTGTGGGCTCCCAGAAATCACTCTCCAGGGCTTGGAGCCTCCTCTGTAGCAGAGGGCACAGGACAGAGACCAGTGACAGAACTGGCAATCATTCAAGGGCAGCAGCCTGCTCCCCTGACCTTCCATCTGGCTATCAGCTCTGTCCCATCTCCTCTGGACTTGGACGAGGAGAGGGAAATTTATTAACAGTCCCACTCACTGGATAAATCTGCTCTGACATTCGATTTTCCAGGGTGCTTCTGAGGCTGACCTCAAACAGGGCCAGCACTACAGGAACCATTTGGAGGAGCAGTACCCCTGTAATGTGGGCACATGCCTGTCTCACAGAGACATTTTTTCACGTTGACTGAGTAAGGCTTCAACTGCAGCAAAGGTGATAGCAGGACAACTTTGGAAGTACACACTCCACTTCCTGATGCCTGGATTTTGGTCCAACAGATAAATGCCTGAAGCTGGTTCCATAAAGTTTCCGTTCACATTCCTGACTCTTCTGGGGCAGAAAAAGTAAGGCTGTTACCTCCCTCACTCTTAGCCATTGTATCAAGATCAAAAAGCAGATCCTGGCCTGATTCAATCCATCAGCAATTATCAGCCCAAGGGGTGCTGGCAGCACACACTGTAATATGGCATCCTGCTCCTGCCAGTCTCTCTGTGATAGATAATAACACTATCCAGAATCAGATACCCCAGGTGAAAAGGACATTTTAAACAAGTTTCAGCAATGTTTGCTGAGCCCTCCCACTGTGGTGGGAAAAGAGAAGATACAATTCTAGGTACAGCTTTGGAAAGAACCTGTGTAGACTTAAATTTGGAAATATTTGTGGATAAATCTGTGATAAAATCCAGAGATGATGGAAGACAGACTTCTCTACGCCCTGTTTGTAAGACTCAAGCTGGATTGGTGTATCCTGATCTGAATTGATCAGTGCAAAAATGGCAGAATAACAGACTAATAACAGATCATAAAAATCTTAAAAATGCTATAGAAAGTAGGAAAAGATGGGGGAAAACTTCATCTAGCGAGGACTTTGAGGGGAAGTTTGTGATAGCATCCTGTAAACACCGGAGGAGATAAAATTATTCTGTACTCTCCATGCATGTATTGTCTATGGGAGTACAAACACGAACCAGTTGGGTCAATGTAAGCAGAGGAGACCTCAAAACAAGCAGCAACAAACCTTTTTATTCCTCACTGATTCCAGAAAAAATCTCATGGAAGATGACTGGGGGATGCAACTTTAGAAGTTAAAAAATGAATGACGATTAATATAGTTTTATAGGTCCTTGGCAGACAAACTGGGTAGTGTTTGAGAAAGCAACAAGAAAAGCAACTATCTTGTCATAACATCCTCAGGCATTGGAAGGATTCTGGCTTGTTTCCACACGACAGACTAATTGAAGATGTAATACTATTCAAATGCAGCCCACATTAAGCAGATTAAGAACACATTACCTGAAAGAGCTCAAAAAGAAATGGGTGCACGCACCACTGAGATCTCTCTAGTGAGAGAGAAGACCTTCTCTAAGAAGGCCTTACTAGTGAGATCTCATATGAACCTCTTAAACTGATGCTATTTCACATCTTCATCAAGGTCGATGATCCAGCCATCAGGTTGGCATAGCTAAAGCATATAAATGATAAAGTCCCCCATTCAGGCTGTGTAGCCAATGTCACACATAACCATCTTTGGTATCTGAATGACCTTACATCCATTTGTAGCTGGGGTGACTGGGCGCAGACTTTGGCACAGCTCTGAGATGTAGCTTGCTCTTTGCTTCCTTCCCTCCCACACAAAGGGAGTATCCTTAAGTGCCGATGTCAGGATAAGATACCAACATCTATAGAGGACAAAATATGCAACAGTAAACAACATACTAGAGAGATACCTCACACAGAACAACTTGGTTTGCTTGATGGAATGGGCTTATGGTAACTGCATCTAATTTATCTTGGATAATGTAAAGGTCTAGAAAGAAAACTGTTGAGGAAAGAACACATTACTCTTGTTAGGAAAGAGTTGACTCCAAGAGGAACCTGAGTTGATGTAACACAGTGAACATCAGCTTTCAGCTTTATTCTGTAGTCCAAAGATGCCCAAACTCTTGGATGATTAAGTCAAAGCTTACTAAATATATTGTGAGATGGGCATCACCTCTGCATCTGTATCAGTGAGATTGTTTTTGAAATTCTGTTTAATACAGGTGACCACGCTGCCAGAATGATGTTGAAAAAACCGTAAGAGGGCTATAAAAATGAATCAAGGGCTGAAAAATACGCCTTGTGGTGAACAGCTAAAGAGACTCTTTCTGGATTGCATACTGGAAAAAGGCTAAGAGATTACTTGTTCTGGTGTCTGAGACTACACAAGGAAGAGACTGCTGATAACAAATAGCTCTTTATGCAAGAAGACAAAGGCATAAACAGAGCTTGTAGTTAGAAACTGAAATGAGACAGGCTTCGATTAAGTCACATGACAACTGAACCATGAGTAAAAAAAAAATGCTGGAACAACTTACTGAGGCATACACTGAATTCTCTGTCACTCAGTCTGTGAGTAGATGCTGCACTGAAAATGTACAAATAATCCAAGTGTAGATCCACAAAGGTAAACTCACCTTGTTTCTCAGCTCCACTAGTGAAAGAGAATATGCTCGGCATATAAGTAACTCTCGTCTCTAGACAAAGAGCACAAAATGGTTAGAAAGAGATCCAAAGAGCTTTTACTTTATCATATTCATCAGGATGATGGAGTCCCAGGATTTTGGGTAGGCAGACTGGAGCACATAAGCTTCCCCACATGGTTTAAAAAAACCCCACACCACAAAGTCCGACCATTTTTCCTCCTGTAGGAACCTGTAGGTAGTTTTATTTGCATCTTTTCACTTATACATGTGAGTTGGTTCCTAGAAAGCTAATCAGAATGAAAACCTGACCATTTCCATGCATAAACTTGGACTTTTGCAAGGCCTCATCACAAGTCCAAGGGGAAGAGAAAAATCCCCAAGCCAGAAAACCTACTTGGAGTGTTGCTCTGTTATCCTCTGACCCTGCCAATGTCCACCATCTTCTCATCCTTTTGGATCTGTTATTATCTTTCCAGCAAACTACCTTAGATGGAGGGGCGCTCTCTTTCTGTCAAGCCCCAGTTTCCCATTTTACAGCATACCAGAATGTTGGATAAAGGGTTTGTATTATGCATAAGCTATGAACTGCTCAGAAAATCCCAGCAGACCCAGCACTATTAAGCTGATCTATATTGCATTAAGTTATTAGCTACTGTATTCTAGCGTATGATTAGGACAGTAAAATATCTCTTTGCAATCAGCACTTGGTAAGGAAAATCCCTGTTCAGTGCAAATGCCACTTTTATTTATTGTTCCCTTGACCTCAATCGCAGCCACTGACGGGAGCCTCTGTTAGTTTTGGCACTCCAAACAATTCCTCTCATCAAATGCTTGGCTGAGTTGAGCCTAGTGTTGTAGAATATTTGTGACACATGAAATTTACAGCACTTGTTTCATTAGATGTAAGAGAAGGTCACAACAGATCAAGGGCCTACAAAGGGTCATCTGGAATGACCTTCAGTTGCCATTCTTTCTTTAGCCAGCAGGGATTTATCCAAGGTGTTTCTTCGCCACAGAAATGGAGCCATTTTCTGTCTCTTCTACATCCCATCCATGCCCTTGCAGCTTGGCAAACAAGCAAATAGTCTCAGAAGTCAGCTTCCTCCCAGTCAACAGTAATGAAAAATTTCCATGGTTTCCTGGGATCACACATGACCCTAGAAACCACGACTTCAAAATCATACAAAATGCAACATGTCTGCATGCAACTAGGAAATTTAAGCATGTCTGTCAATTCCTAGGACCAGTGATGGTGTTTTAGGTTCATCAAAGAAAACCAAGTGTTTTTACCTCAAGTCCTGGAGGCCAATTAAATTTGAATCAGCAGCAGAAGCTGAGATAAGATAGGAGTGTGTGCACACACATGCTTATTTTTGTTTGCAATAGAGAAGCAAAGAGGAATGGAAATCAGGAACTGTATGAAGCGAAATAGGGTTAGAGAGATGCATGTTGGAAATGGGATCTCTACTCTTTGAGAAAACAGTTTCCTGGATTCAAGGAAAAAACATTTTCTTTCTCAGAGACTTGCCCAAGTGGAAATGCAGAAACTAGTAACTGAACAGTTGTTTCCCCACAGAAAGCTCCAAAAGGCCCCTACGCCCTTCCTAAAAACTGAACCCTCAGCCTCTCAGTACGGTGTCCCAGCACAGAACTGGCAGCAGAAAGACCTGCTGGGGTGTAGAGAACCTGAGCACCTTTGAAATTTAATTCAGATTCAAACAGTTTCCCTATACGAGTGAATATAATTGGTGATGTTTCAGAGCTTGTAGTCAGGATGGTCACAACTCACCAGGATGCTCAGTTTCCTGCTAGGGCTTCTGTTCATATCAGAAGTGACTCTGGGTCTTCCCTGCATAAGACCCCTCCCCAAAAGTGGTATCGCTATTCTGTGCATTGCCACCACATGCCTGCCACAGTCCTCCAGTGGGACAGGAGAAAATAGCTCTGCTCTAGCACCATGGTGCAGGGAATAGGTGAGGAATAGCAAGGGAGCCTACTCCTGCACCCTTATAGGTGCTGCTTGACATGGTTTATGGCCCAAAAATCATGGGAGAAAAGCAAAGACACAAGCACAATACCATGGCACCACATCGTGCTCTCTGGGAAAGAGGCCAGGGAAAAAGAGCCTCTGCTCCCCTGGCACAGGTCCTGTATCAGGTCTGATGTCCTGTGCTCCCCTGAAGGTGTGGACAGCTGTTTTCACGTCTCTGTGCCTCAGGCTCTTGTGTAGAGGCTGAGAGTTATCATGAGAGAATTAATTGCTCTTTTGTCTGCTTGGTGTCTTCCTGGTTCCCCTAGTGAGTTCTGTTCTGTGGCATCTCTCTCCCCACAGCTGGGCACTCAACATGCCTGTGTCCTGGTCACCGAGAGGCAGAATTTGGTAGGGACAGGGAATTCCCTCCTTTCCTGTCCTGTGACCCCAGTCTTAAAATATAAGAGCTCATAGCAGCTTTCTAACTCCCTCCATCTACCACCTCCCTTGCCCCATGGCTTCTGACACCAGTGTTACCACATAGAGCGCATGCCTTCCCAAATCTACTTTGCTCAAGTGTCAGCTGCTAGACCATACATACAAACCTTCCCACCCTCTTAGCTCTCCTATCCCCATTCTTTTCTCTTTCAAATATACCCACTACACACAACCGTACAAGCATGTACCATCTTCTCCTCTTCCTAACACATTCCCCACAAACTCAGATCCCAGTCCCGTCCATCACCTCTGGCAGAGAATATTCCTCTGCCTCCTGCTCCTGGATCCACAGCCCTGCCTTGGCACAGTTCTCACATCCCCTTCATATGTACCAGCATTGTGCAGACCAAGAGAGAAAGTTTGGCAACAGCTGCTGTGCCAAGCTCATATTCTCTAACCTGCGGACTGGAGGTAAGTGCGTGGCAGAAGTACTCACCGTGTATGTTAGAGAGAAACCCGTGTTACATCCCCATGCAAACAGAAGCAGAGCCAGGAAACCTTCTCCCTCCAACCAGGTTGCCTCAATGCAGGTTGGAGGTCTTTGATACAGGTGGTTTCACCTACAGCCTAAACCCAGACAACAACAATAGGGCTCAAAACCAAAGTGGTTTCTTCAGAACAGCAGGATGGGAAGCACTGGGAAAGTGTCTGACAGTACTCTGGGAGCAGTATGTTCCTGTGGTTTAAAGACAAGGAACTTGGGCAAGATCCAAATATGCACAGCACAAAGTGATTGAGAGGATTCTGGAATTGGTTGTTTATCCCAAAAAGTTGATGCATAGATAGGTCCTATAGGGAAAATAGCTGCCATGGCAGGAAAACCTTAAAAGGAGTATCTGAATAAGAATGGTACAAGACATGGTGTTCAGCCCTGAAAGGGCCACAGCAGGTGAGCAATTGTCCAGAGACAACTAAGACTGCCTGCCATCTACTGTGTCTGTACAGCTCTTGTCTCTCCTTTCCTGACAAAACTGTATAGCTTGGATATCTCTCTCTCTCTCTCTCTGTGTCTCTAAAATTCAGATGCTCTTCCTGCAGAATCTGGCCAAAAAGTGGGATAATGGCAGCTTATGGAAAGTATATTTGTTTCTCCCAACAATATCTGAGAAATGGATTAGCTGATTTAAACCAGTTCTCTTCTGAACAAACAAATTCATCTCTCTAGGCGAGGAGCTCTCACACAAGCTTTTATTCAGCCTATCATTACAACCGCAGAGGTGTTTAGAGATGAGCAATGAGCTGCACAAAGGCTGAACAGCAGTGCAGGCAGGCTGCAGTCTCACGTAGCAGACCCAGGTCCCTTCTTTAAGGAGGGCTCGCACCTTTCTGATGCACGTATTTGGGTATCATCCTCTCCTGTTTCATGGTCGTTTACCCAGGGCACAGCGAGGAGGCCTCCTGGTACTTTGCATCTGACATGTGGTGCCACAGATTGAACATGCCAGCTTTGCAAAATCTGCTCCCCAGGCTCCACTGCTTCGGTGAATTCTCCCTGCCATCTGGGCCTTTTGCTTTATGTCTCAAGTCTCCTATATCTCCTGGCCACCACAGCGTGCAGACATGCTCCGTCAGACCAATTTCAGTCAAAGGGGTAAATCAGAAAAGCTCTCAGGGTGCAAGGGAGAGTTCCCAAGAAAATCTCTGTGAGTGGTAGCACATGGGAAACTTCGCCACAAGGCAGCAAGTAGGGAAGAGACCAGGGTCCTGCAGAGCAAGGCCTAACTGCTACACACCGAGGGGAAAAATTCAGGCCAGCCAAATTTCATACAACCGCTTTATCCTGTGAAAGATGTTTTCCTTCAAAGCTGCATACACCTAATGCTACAAAAAAGCAGCACTGGGAGTCCTGGGGCTTTGTTCCACAAACATAAAGGCAGTCACAAAGAAGGTTTTAGCTAAGCATCCTTAGCCTGTCAGATTACCTGCCCCTCAATGCCACGAGGCTGGCAGGAGGGTAGGGCAAACAAGTCCTGGACAAACAGGAGCCATCCTCTTTTCAGCTACATTTGGTACAACCCCTCTTAAGACCCAATCTGAAACTGATGCAAGTGCTGTCAAAGCCTTCCTCTGCCAGGCCCCAGGACCAATAGATGGTAATTGTTAAAACAAATCTGAGGCCAGCTAAGCCTCTGTGGTTGTTACTGTGCTCTGAACCGTGGCCATTTAGGTTTACAGCCATGACAGAGTAAAACTGATTCCTCCTTCAGCCTGTCCTTAGACTGACAACTCTAATTAGTTGTTAGCAGCCCAGGCATGGGGAAGCAGAGTGAACACTGTATCACTGAGGACAGGGCTATGTGCACAAACACAAGCTCTAAGCAACTTAATCCCAGACACAATAGTGTAAGTGGAAAGTGTGTTGACTATCAGGAACAAAACTCTCTGCTCCTAACGAGGGGAACGGGGCGGTTCTGTGTATTGATAGAAACACAGAAATAACATGTATACTTTCAGCTTAGTTACACAAGCCTCTAAACAACAAATAAGGGGATAAACAGAGAGGATTTCCATCAAAGTGGAACCTAACAAACCAGGTCAGGCTTTGTTCAGACTGGTGGTTCGAGGTCATGCCCATGATTACAGATGATTTTAATCTTTTTACTAATGAAGATCTCCAGGTCTGCAAACACTGAACTTGCAGAAGGCATGGTTTTCCTGTAGCTTTGAATACAGACACACCTTTGCCAGAACATCAGTTTATTCTTAAGCTTCTGATGGTCTAAAATGAACCAGAACATCCCAGAGCTCTGGCTGGTAGAAGAGCCTGAGGTTTCCTTCTCTTGGGAGCAAGACCTGTACCATGTAGAACAGCAATACTGAAGCAGGAATGGAAGGGCAGGAAAGTCACAGCCACTGTAAGGGTAGAAATATCACCCTTCTATCCCCAAGTTAGCTCCTGAGAACTGTGCTCCTCAGCTTGGAGGATGAACTTCACTGATGAAAATAATAATAATAAAAAAATTAAAAGTCACTATTAATAAATACACTCAGAATGAAACCAGCCAAGACTAAAATTCTTAGCAGATGGCTCCATACTCTAGCTCACATGACCAACCAGCAAGACAGATAAGCCAGCTCAGTCACAGATATGGGTCAGCACTGGCCACAGACAGTCTCATTTCTCTTAGACTCCCTTCACATAGGCAGGGAGAGCTGCAGGGAGCTCTCAGGAGCCAAAAGCCCAGTCCTAGCCACTTTATAGAAACATCTCCATGCCAAGAGCACGTCTCAAGAGTGCTTTTAACAGAGCAGTTAATATCCAAGCTTATGTTTCAGAGGGGGCAGGGCACCAGCAAAGAGCATTGACATTGAGCTATGGCTTCAACAGTTGATCGAAACAGTTTAATGCATTTCCATTTCCAGTTGCATGGATCCAGCAATGCTTCTTACTTATTTACAGTATCACCCCCTCCTCTCCTCCCTGCTCTTCTGTTTGCTACATAGATAACAGGGGAAATTGATGCTGACTACTGCCCGCCTGATGTACAGCGTTGCCAATGGGTTCAGCAGGATTTTAAAGAGGAATGAGTCAACAACGTGTGACCAGGAATAACATTTGCCAGTGTGTGAGCTTGAATAGGAAAACATATCTGTGCCCACCTGAACATTAGTTTAAGTGACAAGGGCAACAGATGCCCCAGCAGGATGTATTCTGACTGTCTTCCAGGACAGGGCAGAGCCAGACCTGCTGGTCACCAGCCCTATGGCAATGCCTATGTCTAGGACTATGCAATGGCTCCTGAAGTCCTGTTAACCATGTAACTGCCCTTCCAAGGACAATGTCAGTCTACTTTCCTGCTTACACCCGATATTCATTATGCTTTGAAGATAAAGCAAAATAATCCCCCTGCTGCTTAATGTGGCAAATTCTACCTAAGGGCAATAAATATAATCCCTTGGAGATCAATCCCAGATGATTGTGGATTATTATTTTTGATCCAGAAGGGGCCAAATTCACAAGTCATGTTATTCCAGGGAAGAAGACACTCAGGTTAATTCCTTTTCTAGTCTTTCTTCCTGCCAACAGCTCTCCTGCTGTGTGGCCCACAGATGAGAAACAGGATCATCTTTCAGACTTGACTATCTAAAACAAGATCAGCCCTCCTCTTCCTTCTTCCCTTCTTTGGGCACTTAGAGACAGCAAGACTTTTGCCAAAGACAAAAATGGCACCAACAAAAGTCTGCTTATCCAATGATCAGAATTTGGTGAACTAATTAACATCTCTCAAGAAAGTTGGGTGCTCTGCTACCAGGCTTTGGTGGTTATCCAAAGAGGGAGAACCTATCCAGGTGATCAAGTAAGGGCCTTGTAGCAAGTAGTGAGTGCTGTGAGGGAGGATGAACCAATCTGTGGGAAAACACTGGAGTAGATGTATCAAGGATCGGGTGTGATTAGACATGCAAGCTTGAGCTGGACTTTGACTAAGCTGTCCAAGAGTTTACAACATGCTGTTCAAAACTGACAAAGTAGCAAAACTGACACAGTATCGTTTAAGCGGGATAATGTTCTAGGATTGCAATTTACCCCACACTGTTCTATGAGGCTCTAACAGAGTAAATGTAATATTCAGCATGAAAGGACAGTCATCTCAAAGGCCAGTTATAGCAACAGGTAGAGTTTAGAGTCAATATTAATCTTTATAATTAATAGAAATGCTATTTTGACCAAGCTTTTAGGATACATGGCTAATATATTCTTTGCCATTTGTTATTATGTACTTGCAAAATTTGTATCTAGGTAGCATCCTTTCCACTGACCCTCACATACACACTATCTTTCCTCCTTCCATACATATTGGCTCAAATGACACTTTGTATTCCAAAAACCAGAGCGCTGCACATTTTCAAGCCCAGTGTGTGTTTTACAGCTTTACAGTATCTCATCTACACAGGGTGACCCAGCCCTGATTTTAAACCCAACTCTGCAGAGGATTCATTTTTTCTGCTGGGATTTTCTTGAGAGAGTACCTGGTCCTGAAAAAAGCCATGACAACAGCATCAGCAATAGCACTGGTATTATTAACAGCAGCGCTCTGCCCTTCCATTGCTATTTCTATTTCAAGATTTCAAAGTGCTCTGTTTATTGTGCCCCACAAATCCTTGAAGAGATGGGTCAGTTTTATTCCTGTTTTGAAGATACGGAAAAAGATGATAAGACAGTGCCACTCGAAGTGGCAGCCAGATAGATTCCTAGTTCTGACAAGCCCAATCTCTTGCTGTAACAGTATACAACATTTCTTCATCCTAACCACAGAGCTATAAGGCTGCAAGGACTTTCATGAACTTATTAATCTTCCAGAGTTCTACAGTTCTGACCAAGATGTCCAGGGAACGGACCATCCAGCCTGTCAGAGAGCTGATGATAGACAATTACAACTCCTAAGATAAAAGGAGAACAATTTCTGCTTGTAAAATACAAAAAATAATAAAAAGCCCAAACACTTTGGGGTTTTTTTGACAGCTGACTTGTTCTTTTTGCCTTCTTATTCTCTTTCCACTACTGCAGTGCAGTTGGCAAAGCCTATTTCTTGGGCTAGTTTGTTACAATACAGCACTATATGCATGAGGGTGAGGGGAGGAAAAGAAAAGAGAAACACAGAAACAGGTTCTGACATCTAATCAGATCTGCTGTATTGATTTTGCAACTTTAGCTTTGGAGCAAATCAGAGAAACAACCACATTATCACCCAGGATTCGCTCTTCCCTTGAGTGAGCCAGTTCAAAAGGAACTCACACCAACACATAAACAGGCACACCTGCACACACACACACACACACACACACACACACACACATGCACGTGCATGCCCATGTGGATCCACACCCCACCTAAGTGGCTCTCCGGTGGGATGCACAGGCTGGGGGAGGCGGGGGAAGTGCTCATCACAGAGGCTGCAGGAGCCACACGATTCCCATTTCTGACAAGATGAGAATTCCGGAGCAAGCCACTAGCCTAATGAGCTACCCACACTGAAGAGCAGTGTTTCAATTAACCACTGCGGCCACAGCACCCACCTCCTTCCAGATGCAATTCTTGCCCTACTTTCTTGGTTTGCAGTTTGTTTTTCCTGCTGATGGAAAGAGTAAATTGACAGCCGTGAAACCAAAGCCGCCTACTCAGGCACAGAACAGGCAGTGCCACCATAATGTCCTTCCACAGTGTCCAGGCAGGAGGAGACAGCTCAGGTGTACAAATGCTCAGTTCTGTCTACCCTTACTTGGAGCCGGGTGCTTACTGATGAAGGGATGAGGGCTGTTTGGGTGGGCTGCTGCATGGACCATGCCACCATTACTTGGGTGAGATTGCAATAAAGCATTGCTTGGCCTTGGGAAGAGCTATAAAAGAGTATGTTGAGTTGTTCTTCACACAGAAGTTCATTACATCTTTGCCTTCTTGGGGGTCACATCAAAGGCTCTGCTCCAGAACAGCTTCTGGCTTGTGGCTACCATCTTGCTTATGCGGGGAGCCCCAAGACTGAGGTCTGTGACCCCCTCCCAGACTACCCAGTAAACTTGATTTCAGCTCAGCACTGCTGCTTCCTTAGCGAGGACCACACAGCTATCAAACACCAACACCAAGCTGGAGACACACGCAGATCTGATGGTTCTTTGCTCCAGAGTGAGATTTTGCTGCATCTTCCATCAATCGCCCTCTCTGCCATGTCCTGCCATGCCCTATATGCCTGACCCCACCTGCCTTCCAAAACAGCTTAAACCAAGATGCACATTTCCACCTTGCTTAAGGGAAGCTTCTCCACACATACTTACCTGCATGGAAATCTGCATATATTCCCCTGGCCCCATTCTGTAATCTAATTCCTGCCACACTCCTAAATGGACAGAGAGAATTTTAGAAGGGGATCTTCGAATACTCAAAGTACCTGCAGGATTTCGCACACTTCCATTACTGCTGTGCTCCCAGAAGCTCATGTCTGTGAGTCTGGTTGGCTTCAGCAAGGTTATTCGCTCCGGTCTCACTTCTCTACTTCCCAGCGAGCAAGCCTGGGAGGAGTGTGGCAGCATGGCTAATGAAGGCTGCTGTGCTTTGCATGGAGGCTCGTCAGTCACAGCCCAGAGGCAGTGCACCCAGGGTGCAAATTAACCTGCTCTTTATACATCCCACACCTGCCAGAGCTGGGCTGCTCAGAGGCCTCTGCAAGAGTTCATCAATCGCAGTATCCCAATGAGATGAGGTCTACAGGGAGGACTACTCCTGCAGTTAGAGCTCCTTCCAGACCAAGCCATTTTACCTAGCTGCCTTCCCCTGGTCTGATTCAAAGTCTTGAAAGAGAAAGCACAGACCCCCACTTGTCAAAACACACCTCAACAGCATGGGAGCTGAGCATGCACTGAGAAGCCACTGCAGGGAAAGGGTGGAGACAGCCACCTAACATGGACACCAGCAGCATCCCTCCCTCTATGTTCTCTTTTGTGCACAGATACCACCTTCAAGTGGAGCTGGGAGCACCACCTATCACTAAAATCGCTCAATACACCACATGCTCAGAATCAGTTTTCTGTTACTCACAGCTTTATTGCATGGAAACCACCTGGGAGCATGCAGTCCCTGTTAGGGTCTGTCTAGCATTGCTTTTCAGGCAGAATGGTTCAGGCTTGTCCAGAAATGAAAGCTGGGACAACTATGTTGAAGAAACAGTTGTGGGCTGGAAATGGTCTAATCAACATCCATTTGCTACCTTTTGAGTGTTTTACTTTACAAACTTACTAACATGCCCTAAAGGTATTTTGCACATACGTAATGCACACAAACACACACCTGGTAAAGCTGCTGTTCTGCACTCATCCACTGACAGGGAAATAGAAAGCACTGTATACAAATCACACACAACATCTCTCCCTTCCACTTGCAACATGCTGGCCATGCAGTATCCTGCCCTTAGCCTTGTGTAGCCAAGACCAATTAAATATAAACTGTTCAAAGGTCCCCAGACAAGAGAGATGTGTCTGTTCAACCCAGTAAGAAAGGTCAACCCTGCTTAGCCCACAGGCTTTTGCGTACACAGGCATTCAGACAGGCGCTCCAGTACTGCATAGTTTATACTCACACTGCACACTGAGCTGCACCAGGGCTTCCCGGGGTCTGATGTTAAAGCCATTGTACCTGGCTGTCTGACACTTATAGGTCCCACTCATTTCTCGGCTCACGCTCTCCAGGCGCAGCTTCCCATCATACGTCTCCATTGTCATTGTCCCTGAAGGCATGGCGATTTCCTTATCTACCCGGGACCAGATGATGGGTGGCTTGGGCTTCCCACGAACCTCACACTGCAGCTCAGCTCGGGAGCCCTCCCGGACAGTGATTGTGGACTGACCCTTAGGGACGCTGATGGTTGGTGGCACTAGAAGAGAGACAAGAAGGGAACTGTTTTACAGTGAGTTTCCAGCAAGCAAGGAATAGTCTTGAGATGCTTGTGTTCAAATCACATCAACAGCCTTGCACTCCCAAGGTTTGCACTTGACACAGTGCAACTCCTATAGAAGCACACTGCCCATGTAAGTCATCCTACAGGGTCTGGAGCTGCAGAGCATCAGGGAAGATCCAATAATGTATCCCAATGTCAATGGCAAGTACTATCTGTACTGGGACATTCTCCCATCTCCCATCCCTCTGGTTGCAAAATGATGTCCAGCAGCATGGCTAGCACGGAGGAACCCAAAGGCAAAAGCCTCTTTGATCCACTTCTCCACCTCTGTTCGGTGAATTTCTCAAATAGAATTGCAGTCTTTTGGCCAACAAATAGAAGTCGTATCTGCCAAGGTATCTAGTTCATTTATACAGGTCAGATTGAAAAGACTTGTAGTATTAGTGCTTGTAGATTGCATTTCCAGCCTTATCAGACATCCAGGATCCCGGTTCACTCCTAAACCACGGCAAGGAGGCAGCTCTGTTATCTTTGTTATCTTTGGCTCACTCGAGCAAGAGATGGGTCCCAGCAAGATCACTTCTGGCGTCCTTTCCAGGCCAGGCTGGGAACAGCTCACCCAGCATAACTTCTCTCAAGACAGGGCTAGAGCTGGAGGCACAGTAATGCTCAAGGAGTATCCAGCTATCAACTGACAAAATAAACAAAGCTCAAAAGAAATCCAATAACTACACCTAAAGGGTGCAGAGGTGTTGGTAGGAAGAGGTTTGTTGTTCACATCCCCAACTCCACCAAGAACCAAGGAAGGGGATGTTTTTGCTAAACCCCATGGAATACTGACATTTTATTTGTATTAGGCTTCAGAGTTAGCAGTTCAGCTGAGGTAAATAGGGCTAGAACCATCTTCTGAAAGCCCTTCCTGCAGACTGTGGCCACACTTGGATTGACACTTCCATAACTGCAAGGGTCACGTACTTTGTTTCCATTTAAATCAAAGTTCAGAACTACAGAGTATGTAACAAGCTGGTCTGATGAATGTTAGCTCAATTCAACTCCAGCAAAGAAGAATGTGCTACAGTAATTGCACACGTTACAGCCCACAGCTGCTTTCCAAGCAAATTTAGGATGGCTCCAGACCAGTTTCTCTCCGCAGTGACCTTCCTATGCAACAGGGAGGCCACATTTTCAATTTGCAGGTCTCCTGTGGGCTAGGGAATCTCATCACACCCTGTCCTGCACAGCGTGAAAGGACGACAGCACGCTCAGTGCCCAGCACTGCCAGCAGCTGCTCACCCAGCGAGAGGTAATTTTCTCCATGGGGAAAAGCTGTAAATTGCATTTGAAGATTTTTTTTTTTTAATTAAAGCTATCTCCTCAGAGCTACTCAGTGGAGACAGCCACCTCAGGGAGCTCAGGCTTTGCTCAGCAGGGTAACTTGGAGCCACCACTGCCACCCTCTTGCTCTAATCCTGCAGCCTGGAGAAAACCCACTGGGTTTTTATGCGGGAACCACATGTCAGAGGTGGCTCATGTCCGTTTGTGGTGATGCCACACACTGGACAGCCTCAGCTGCTGCATGATGGGCTGCTCCAGTGGGAAGGGCCATTTTCATTCTCTGGGTCATAAAGCAGTCCCGATGGCCCAGGTTGCCAAAGAGAGGCATCAAAACGCTCCAGGCAGCCCTCCTGTCCTTCCCCATCAGCAGCATCCACATGAGCACGTGGGGCTCACCCTCCACCAGCTGGGCCACAGCATGGGGCAACCTGCC
This sequence comes from Athene cunicularia, assembly GCF_003259725.1. Lineage (NCBI taxonomy): Eukaryota > Metazoa > Chordata > Aves > Strigiformes > Strigidae > Athene > Athene cunicularia. The sequence goes on from NW_020799097.1 coordinate 91,579,373, forward strand.
ACCAAAGACAACTCCCCTGAGGCAGCAGCTGGCTGGCACCTGGACGAACACCTGCAGCTATAGACACTGTCCAGCTTTTTAGGGGGATTATCCAGGGTCTCCCAGACGTCCTCTGCCTCCTACCCTTGCAGTTTTAAACACAAATGCACTCTGCCATCTAGTGATCTTGGGCAAAAAGCATTGCTCCTGGCGGCAGCAACCACACAAGGTCAGGAGAGCCAGCTTTGCATCAGGACTGGGGGGTTCCCCAGGTTTTATTCCCTGCTGGCACGATGGGGATGGTGTCTGCTGGCAGAGAGCGCCCTATTTGCCAGGGGTGCCAACAGAAGGGAAGTACCACCCTTTGGTGTTTAGTAGGTCCATGGCACGGTCACATCTTGGTCTCCAGGCTGCTAATGAGCACTGGGCACAGTCCCACTGGGAACAGGCTGGCCCCAGCATTTCTGCTGGGAGACAGAGTCTTCCTAAAGCAACAAAAGCAGGCACAGCACCTTCTGGGGGATTGAAGTGAGCAGTGTCCAGAATCAAGACTGGGATTGGCCTGACTAATGGATCCAGCACAACTAGGGACCAAGAAGAAACTTTACATGAAGATTCAGGGAAAAATCTTTGAGCAGCTGGCCCCCTCAGGAGTCCTCACCAGATCACTAGCCCAGTGCTGCTTTGTGCCATACCCTTAAGGTCCTGGAAAGGCAACAAGATGACATGGATGTGACGGAGAGCAGAGCTGGACCCACCACTTCCACAGAAACAAAAAGACAGCCATGAGATCCTGCATTTCAGTCCCCAAGGTGATGGACAAGCACACTTACAGATTAGTCCTGTCCTCACCACACCATGGGGTGAAGCTTTGACCCTGTTTTTATAGGGGGGACGCATTTATAACACTTGGACTCCTACTGAGAGTGCCCAAACCAGATTACAATTGTAATCCAGTAAACATTAAAGCTCTTCACATAAATTGCTATGGCAGATGATACCAGTCTCCTGGCCACAGCTCTGTAAAAAGGGACGCTCCTCATAAGCAATGCCATAGAGAAGAAAGAGCAACTTTCTCTTTTACTTCCTTTTAAGCAAAGGGACATTTGAAATATGGCGACATAACACCCCCTGTTTCTTTCTTCACAATTTAGAGGCTTCTTTAAGCAATCATACACTAAACCTGTCTCTGTAGCTTTGACTGGACTGCACTTTGGACTTTTCATAGGGAGAAAACATGAAGATCTGCTCAGTGCACAACAAATCCGGCAGAGAATCTTTAACTATTACCCATCTCCAGTCTCAGCCAAATGCTTGCCTGAGAATGTGACACTTTTTCCCACTAGGATTCAAGACACTCATGTGAAATTCTTCAAAGAAGCCAGAGGGATGGGGGGGGGCAGCTAGTGATGCCAACCACTCTCTTGGGGTCCCCAGCTGCCACAGAGAGGCTCACCTGTTTCTGAGGAGATGTTCACCTCTACGCTGAGGTCAGGAATGGGTGCTCCCTGGAAGGTAGCCACACACAGGTAGGTCCCATAGTCACTGAACCTCAGGTCAATAATCTCCAAGCTGCAGGTCACAGGTGGGAGCTCAGGGTCATTCCTGGTGATGAGCAACCGGTCTGAGAACCTGGCTGGTTTCCCATTCTTGTACCAGGAATACACAACCTTCTCCTGGGGGACAGCATCCACATGGCAAGAGAGCTTCAAATCCTGCCCTAACTGGATGGTCTCACTCTCTTTGATCACATCAGGGGTGATTTGGAACGTGGCATTCTTCATGGCTGGGACAAACACAAGTAAAAAACTGGTTAGGGACAGCAAAATGTCTTGCATGGGACAGGACAACATGCTCCTCTTTGCTCCTCAGGGAAGCAACACCTCCATGCAAAACATGCCTCAAGACCTCCCCCAGTTACGCTCCCATAATAGATCCCCAGGGCCTCACATCTGGCAGCTTGTGATCATTCTCTAGTTCAGGACAGTGCTACAGCCTGGGATGAGGCTGCAAGTAGCGCTAGCACAGCTGCTGGTCTGGCTTGCACAGCAGCTTTTCCAGAATACTGATCTCTGCTAAGTATCACATTCACCCTCAGCTGTACAAGAACAGCCAGGAGAAATGAGAATCTAGCCCCTCCACCCTGAAAACCCATGCTCTGAAATAAAAGAGCAACTTACATCGCACCAGAAGGTTCACTGTCTTCTTTGCTGGGTTTCCCACGTTGTTGATGGCTGTGCAATTGTAGTAGCCTGAGTCCTCCACCTGGATCTTCCAGATAGTGAGGTTGCCTCCCTGCACAAGGCTGTTGGGAGGCATTGGGCCAGGAGAGTGAGACCAAACCACCTCTGGCTGTGGGTCACCACCCATCAGAGAGCACTGCATAGTGATGTTGTCACCAGGGTTGACCACCAGTGTCTCATTGACAGACAGCTTCAGAGCAGGTGGCGCTGAAAGAGTACAAAGAGGAGCTTGAAAAATACCCACCCACTTGACTGTGAACAGCTTCATACTTCCTAGGATTTGTTCTTGAAGATGGCTAGTCTGAGTAGGGAGAACTGGAGGGATCCATGAATTCTTTACAAATACCAGGTGTTTGTGAACCTGAAGTATTACCATTACCATGTCTTTGACTTAAGAGCACCCTGCTCTGTTATTGTTAGGAAACACCGCAGGCAGGACCTCACACTGCACCAGAATGGATGTCACATCTGAAACTCTTCACCACTGGTGCTTAGGACTGTGGCACAAGCTAGGTATAATATGTTAGCGGTGTTTAGTGCAGGTTCATTAGGCTTGGGACTGAGGTCAGAAAAGCCTGATGAAGCTCCTTTACACAAGGAGGAATAGCAACCAGACAAAATTCAGCAGCTGAAAACCCAAGGCTAGAGGCTTCTTGACTCCTGATGCAAACAACTGCAGCAAGGCAGAAGGGCAGTGGAAAGCTGCTGTGGCTCCACATTACTTACCTGCACTGCACCCAGCCCACTCCCCTGCAGACCCCACAGTGCTTTCTGTTCTCCCTGGATGGAACTCTCCTGACTCTAGGCAGGCCCTGCAGAAGCATCAGGGGAGAAAAGGCTCAACTGGTGGCTCCTACTAGAGCACCTGTATCTCCTTTGCTGCAATGCCATTGTATGAATCACAGTTACTCTGCTTTATGCCTTGGTTAGAAATGGCACACTGGACTGAGCCCTGAGAAAGAAAGGGGAAAAAAAAAAAAAAAAAAAAAAAAAGGGGCAGGAGAACAAGAGACATATTGTCATAAGGCATGGGAAATTGCAACCATGGATTGAGCTCAGCATCTCAGGACCTGATCCAAAGCATGCTGAGAAGCTTACTGGCATGTCAGTGTTTGCTGGACAGTTCTCATAATCCTAAGGGAAGGTCAGGCAGAACACCAAGTGCATGCCCAGTCACAGCCTGCTCCTTCTGCCTGACCACCAGAGCTCTCTACTCAGATGGAAAGGTGAAGGAGAAAGGACAGGTTGAAAGGAGCCAGTTTGAATCCAGCAGCTGTTTGTGTTTGAAGACAGTTGGGATTAAACCACATCACAAAGAGATGCCACCCCAAGAAAGGGTTTTGGGAAGATCTAAGGACCTCAGCTATCCCATGATATGCCTCTCCATCTCTCACACCCAACAAGATGTCTTTGAGCAGCAAAGCCTTTGCCAGGCAGCTGGCCCTTGCAGCTCAGAGAACCAGGACCTGTCTGCACCATAACAGACTATTAACAGCAGCTCTGCACCTGCTCTTAACCTCCTTCACCTCCACAGGCATCATATACACTTCTCTATAGATGTGGGGGCTATAGACCAGGTCACAGGGATTGTCTTTTGTGCACAGCTGAACAACTGGGACTGATCCAAAATGTCTAGACAACCTCTCCTTTGAATACCTGAGTACCTGTTTTGGTTTATTTTATTTCTGTACCCTTTTCACTACATCCTTCCTCCAAGAACTGATCAAAAAAACTTCCCTTTGTATTCTTTATCTCATCCCATGAAAATCCTTTTAAAAGCCCTTGTCAGCACCATCACTAGCTCCATCCAGACAGAGCTGAGAAAGTAGCAATCCCCAGCACAAAGGCGGGGAGTATGTTTTAAGTAACAGCCATAATAATGCAGAATAAGACATTGTTCCATATTCATGAAGCCTGATTTAACAGCATCATTATTTCTGCCTCTTCCCTCCCTGGACCCTGCGTTAATGAGCTGTGCTGGATTTGTGTTGGATCTCTGAATTACAGCCCATACAAACAAGGCGAGGAGGGCTGCTCTCTCCTCAGCACCAGTGCTGTAATTTAGCAGTGCAACTACTGCCATGCCAGGATATTACTTTGGTGCACTGAATCAAATATCTTCTCTCCGGCCACAGTGCCTGCTGTTTGTGCCAGAGGTGGCCTAAGGAGGAAGGTGGCTCCTCTGCCACCTGCACTGTTTCATTTTGAGGCCAGTGGTTGGAGTCCTTGAATTTCATGAGGCCACAACCTGCACTCACAGCCTTTGACGGGTGTCTCTGCTGGAGTCTTGGAAACAGTGTGCAAGGGTTAATGTGCGCTAATTGCCAAAGGAAGGATTTGTATGTCCTCTCCAAGCTCCAGGTGGTTTCACAAGACACTGTGAAGCCCAGGAACACAATAGCTCAACTCACCACGGTCAGGCAGGACACATTTCTGCCACTTGCAGGCTGTCAGCTGAGTGTTCAAATAGCTATTCCTGTCCTCTGACATTGAATGGGTCTCAGGTTCACATGGCACAGCCAAACTGACAGATGCACCACCTTGCCTGGGAATCTCCACCCATCCCCGTCAGAGCCAGAGAAAGTCTGAGACCAGCCTATGTCCAGAGAGAAGATGTCAGAGCCTGGGAGCACAAACCAGAGATCCTGCAGACTCCGGTTAAGGATTAGGGCTCTTGCAGTGTTTGATGTGCACATCTCTGATCAACACTCATCTTGCCCAGTTCTGGGCAAGGCAACATGGAAAAAAAGTGACATGCTGGTGCAAACACTGCCTCAGGGCAGGTTGTGTTTGCATGAAAGAGGGAGGTAGGGAAACTGCTAAGCTTGCCACCGGCACAACTCCAGGCAGCAAGCTCTCATGACATAGCCCAGAATGGAGCCCTGGCTGTGGCACCGTGCATGGGCTCCCACTTCCACTCCTGTCTGCAGACAGAGGTTAACATTCTGCAGACATTGTTATGCAGGAGATGAATCTCATTTATTTGTAACCTGTGGCAATTCCTTTTGTTCTTGGCTCAGAAAACCTGCTGGCGGAGTCTGCTGAGCAGCAAGGGGACCATTAAAAACAAAGAGTCGCTTTCAATTCCCTTTGAAGTCCAATTTGCTGCAGTAAAACTGCAAGAGAATTAACCTGCTGGGCTGCTTAATTTTGCAGAAATCGAGGAAAGGGAAAACAACAGCCTGACCCTGCTGGAGAAGGTGATGACAGCCAAGTGCCGAGCTGGTCCTGTGGCTCTGCAGACCCAACCTAAAGCCACACTAAAGTAGCAGGACAGAGGAAGAGCAGGGGGAACCTCCTTCCCGTTAAGGTTGCAGACCAAGAACCCATCCCATCCCGTAAGGGCCAAGCTGCTGACACAGAGCTTGGGAGAATCACATCTCCTTGCTGGAGACTACAATATGCCCAAAGGCCACTGCCAGAGGAGCTAAGGTGAGGCAGCTGAGGAACAACAAACGGACTGGGAAGAGAAGATTCCTTTGGCCTGACATGACCTGACCCAACAATTCCCCTCAAGGTCTGTAGTTCTTGGGTCTATAAATATTTAAGAGATCGATTTCCATGCACCTCTACACACTTTGGGCTGCCCTCAGTTGCAAAGGTGAAGGCAATCCTGTGCAAAGCTGCTCAGGATTCTGGGCACAGCCAAGGCTATGGAGGCTGCTAAGGCATGAGAGAGAAAGAAAAGACATATGCAAAAAAGGAGGGAATGAAAGATTTTTCTTTAACTATTTTCTCATCTATGCGCAATACTATCTACAGGGCAAGTAAGCCAGATAATATTTCATGTTAAATATATTGTGCTATTTAACACAAACCCTGCTCACACCACAATGCCAGCTTCATTTTCACTGCCAGCTTTTAATACAATTTGCTAGGAACACATTTTCCATGGTCTCTTTGAGCTTTTAGTGTCAGGCTCTACTGTAACTTTGTATAAATATGCATTTATAACTAAAAAAAAGGAAAAATTAACTAGATGTATGTGCTACATGGTCCAGGTTCAGAGCTTAGGTATATACTTAAAAGGATGGTGCAAATTCAGCCACATTAGGCTTCTGATCTGGCTACAACCTGAAAATACATTTTCACCATTCACTCAGTAAAGGGCCTAGACTGAAATGAAGGGTAGTTTCCCTTTGCTTGGGCTGGCAGGAGGCAGTGGATATGAAGAGAAATTTGACTTTCTAACTCTTCAAAGGTAAAGACACAACAGAGAAGAGCAGCTGTACGATATCCTTTTTTTCATCACGAGCACAAAATAAGTTTTTAAAGGGAATATTCCAGCATTTCCTACAGTCTCATCCTGAGAGAAATTCAGGCAGTGGTGTGAGTTGCTTGAGACATGTTCAGAGATCTTACTACACAGAGAATATTTTTTTCTGACATTAGCTATAGTTCACTTTCTTAAGCTCATTACTTTTCTTCTTTCTACATAAAACGATGCAACTATTGTTCAGCACCTGTTCAGCTCAAGTCGGATCAATAAACATAATTAATACAGTATCAACAATATCCTATCAACAGTTGGCAACATCAAAAGAGTTCTGTTTCCACTGCACAAAGATGACACAAGGGATGCACACTGCTTTGTGTTACATGAGAGAGGTGAACCATTCAAACAACTACCATGCCTTTCTTTCTGATCATGGAATACCCCAGCACCGGAAGCTACTTCCTGACATTTACTTATTATCTGAAAATATTCGACACATGTGGAGGCTTTGCAGGTGGGGATTTTTTGTAGGTGTGGTTTTGCTTTGTTCTGGAGGTGGGGGTGTGGTTGTTATTGTTTTTAATGGACAGGTTGCAACCAGGTTCTTGCAAGTATTTGGTGCATGATACTCAGTTATCAGTCAGTTATTGCAGGTCAAGCAAGAGTCACCAAGCTGATTCTGTTCACAACTGGCGGCACACTCAAGCACTGCCAGTATGAATATCAATGTAAAATTTATTTATTGGGAAGGCATCAGAGATACTTGTCTTCCACAAACATTGGCACCAGTGGAGCCCGTTAACTGGGAGGCGCTGAGAGCACAGCCTGGCAAACCAGGCCAGAGTCACACATGAATGAATTATCTGTAAGAACTGCTGCAGCATCTGCCCCACTCTAGACTGTATTGAATCTATTTTTAAAGTCACTTAGAATTATAAATAAATAAATCAGTGTCTGGATTAAAAACTACATAGTGCCTCAACACATTCATGTAGTCTGCTTTAATGAACTCATGGCAGTCCTGGCCTAGGCACCGTCTATACACAGAGCAACAAGAAATGAAAACATCCTTGGCCACAAAACTTCTGCATGAAGGATTCATAATCCCAGCAGTCATGTACATGAATGTTGGGTGCTGCAGGACCTGGATGGGGTGTTGTGTTACCATCTTGTGTTACCCTCTTACCTGTGGTGTTTGTGAGCTGGAAGGTGATGGATTTGTCAGGGATGCTGCAGACATTGCGAACAGACACCTGGCATGTGTAGCTGGCATAATCCTGGGGCCGCAAGTTCTTTAGCTTCAGGACTTTGGTTTCACCCTGAGAGTTGAGAAAAAAGTGGGGAAAGAATACACAGGTCTACAAAGCACAGCTCATCATTGCAAGCCCAGCCTGTCCCAAAGTTTACAGATTACCAGCAGCTCCCATCAAAACCTCTGGGAACTGTACAGACTCCAAGTCCCCCTAGCTATACGTATAAAGGAGACATAAAATGTTTGGAGTGGCAATTCCATCTCCAGGATTTCTCAAAACACCCAGCAATGACTGACATTTAACCTGAAAGCACTGCCAGACAGATCTAGGCATAATTTCTCATCAACTGCTGCCAGAATCTTGTGGAACTTGAAAACCTTAAATGTCCCAGAACTGAGCCTGAGATCTCACACCATGATGTCGGAAGGAACCCAAGCAACATCACTGGTTTCTCAACATTGCAAAACCAAAGTAAATCAGAGCAGATTCAGGTGTTAATGCTGGCCTAAATATGACAAGTTCAACAGTAATGCTGTAAAAATTTGCAGTACAGGGGAAAAAATGGTAATTCAGATAAATACTCAAAGAACCCCCCCAAACTTTCTGATCTCTTTTCTCCAGATTCTAATCTCATTTATGCTGGTGTAAATCCAGAGTGACTCCGTGGACTCTGATAGCTTTTTCTTATACTACAGTAACTAACAAACAAACAAACAACAGCACTCCCTGACACTTCATTAGTTACTGGTTTGTTATAGCAACAGGATCACGTTGTTAATTTAACAATAGATGCATTCTGTAGATTTTTATTTATGGACAGTGGAAAGCTCTGAGATGCACTGTGTGGTTTGTACACCCTGCAGCTCATAGGTCTTCCCATGATAGTTTGCTGCTGTTCTTCTCCTTGTGTTTGCCTAAATCTCTTTTGGATAAACCATTCCATAATTGCCTGCAAGTGTGAGAAGGTGTCAGCATGACAAATCCACTTAAGGACAACCTCAAGGGACTGGACGATGAGCTCAGGCATACTAATATGCAGAGAACAAGGATCTGAACTGAGTAAATTAGGAAGATAAATACGTAGGAGACCAATAACCCTATGAAAGTCCTGTCCCCTAAGATTTGTTACTATACCACACAAATGATAGCATTTACAATGTGCATGTCGACTACTTACTTATAGGGTCATACGTATCCTCCTTATTGATTAGTACATGTTGGGTAAATGTTATAAACCTTCAGTATAAAATAAATTTTAAAAAGCTTAAAGTCTTCATCTCCTTTTTAATGTAAAAGCCTACTCAAACCTGACACTGATACCAGTTCATCTCCAAGACAATGTTACAAACCCCTGCAAAGGTTTGTTAAACATAGTGCATTTGAGCTCCAGTAAGATTCTCCCCTCCCAGCAGTGTTGCAGAGGGGTGGTTTTCTTCAACTCTTACCAACCCAAACTCACAGGTTTATGCTGGTGCTAAGGAGAGGACCATAAGGGCACACCTGTTATCACAGCAGTCCAAACATCCTTTCTCAGAGCTGGGAATGACCCATCATGGTGGGAACACTGCCTGACAGGAGCTGCAGGATGCTGGGCCATTTACGTGTTAAAGCTGCAACATGGTGAAATTCTGCCAGATGCTTTATTTAGCTGAAGAAAATATCTCAAGTTCTAAGACATCCTCTCATTAAGCAATGTCTCCTGTTAATTACACTGAGCTTAGTGATATCTGAAAGAGCTCATGGTGGCTTCCTTTGAGGCCAGGGATGTCGTGGTTGGATGCCACATAGCACTGGACTAGACAAAGCAGGGCTGACCTACAGCATTTCTGCAGATCTGCCACTAACTTGCAGCTCTGTTCCCTCTCCTCATCCCCCTGAATGTTTGCATTTGGCTGCCCATTTCCATGACCTACAGAGATGGCATGTTTCAATAAAATATGAACATGACTACATTAACTGAAAGGTTGCCTGGAGCACTGCTCGGAAATCAAACTCAGACAGAATGCGCTCAGGGCCCAGCTTTGGGACCATGAGGAGGTGCGTGGGATGAAACGGGTACCCTTGGGAGCTGCCCTTTCAGCCCTCCCTTCCCACCCATCACTGCCTCATGCTGCCAAACAGCCTTGCTGGAAGCACTGGGGCTGGTTAGCATCTGAAGGACATTCAGAGGCAGAGCTCAGCTCAAGATAACATAACCAGGGTGCCTTTGCAAAAGAAAAATTCCCCTCCATCTCCCATTGTGTTGGTGGGCTAATTACTGTGAAGAAAGTGCTGTTCAGAGGGACAAGTCCAGCATAGGCAGGCAGGAGAAGCAAAAAGGATGTGGATGCCCTGTCACAGAACTACAGTCAGAAAGTGCCAAGGCAGTTGGGCTGCCTCTGTTACTTATGTGCATTAGGAAAAGCTTTTTATCATTTGCCTCATGGATCCCACAGCAACTCCTGCCACTCAGTCACAGTGATAAACAGGAAGCAATTCCCTTGATTTATGGAGCTTGGGCACCCAAGACAAAAAAAAAAAAAAAAAAAAATTCTGGGATATAGAGGAGACCCAATCTTAGTGATTGTTTGCTTGGATTTTAGTCTCAGTCATCCAATACCATGTAACCTCATTAGGGGATCTGTGACCTGCTCTCAGGGACAGTGCCAAAAAGGGGAAGGGACTTCTGGCTGTCATGCTTCCTTCTGCTGCTCCGCTCCTCTTGTCCCCTGAGAACCCACATACAGAAGTAGGTTCTACCAGCCCTTCTAGAGACAGTGCTCCTTGCAGTGGCCACCACCCTCTCCCCAGCACCGTAACCCACACAGGGAATCAAACACCATCCACTACAGAGTGCTCTGCATCAGCAAGATGCTCAACACAAGCTGGTGGAATTTGGTCTTTTTCACCTGTGTGTAGAGGGGTTCATAGATGTCCACACCATTGTCCTGACTGTGGGAAAGCGTCTCAGCTCCCCGTTTCCAGATGAAGCGAGCTGGTGGGTTGGAGTTGACAGTGCAGCGGAGGAAGACAGTCTTTTCCTGGTAGAAGCTGCCCCGTACATCACTGATGGTCTGGTGAACGGTGAGAACAGGTTCATCTAGATCTGGAAGGAAGGTAAGGAGGGCCGCAGCAGTTGTTAGTGAAGCTTGGTCTGCACATACAGCCTACAGAGCAGATGATGCTCCAGGCACCACAGAGGAAAGAGGAAGCTCCCACATGTTTGGCTGATGACAACTGCTGAATTAAGAGCTGATCTGAGGACAGGTAATACAGGCAATATCTAAAGAGAACACACAGGAGAAGCCAAAATTCTCCTGCTCACCACACAACCTTCAGAGAATAGAAAGCACCCTCTGGTTTGCAGATCCCCCTGTAGACCTCAAGCAAACCGCCTGTCTGCCACATGCTTCAGACCAGTGGGATGCCTCACCTTCCTCAGTGGCACCCCACACCCAAAAATCACCACTCTCTCACTGAAGTAGAGGTCAGAAGGATCCCAGGAAACTCTGCTCCATCATAATTTCTTCTGCTTCCACTTCCACTTTCCAGATCCCTCCTGAAATAATAGGGCTAAGCCCACAGTTGTGAGATGCCCACACAAAGTACATGACAAACCTTCAAGTAAGAGTGAAAATCAGGACAAGATCAAGGAGCTGAGATGGAGAGTCATCTCCCATACTGGAGCAAGTCTCATGAGGTGCTATGGGAACATGAGATGAAAAACACTGTGATAGGTATGTACAATTTCTCTCTCTTCCTATTAAAATATCCTCTCTGTATTTCTTCTTTTCAAGGTCTGTACTGACTCTCCCTCTTCAACAGCTTGTACTCACTGCATCCCCATCACCCACCTTTAAATCGATCAGATTATTTTGTTTTCTCTACAGAAAACGCTCCTTCCAATTCCCTCATCATACCTGCACCAGACACGCAGCTGTCATGAATGTCATTTCACTTGAAAGGACACAAGCAATAGCCCTGCAGGGAGCATACTTTCTCCACCCACTCAGAGGATCCACACTGCTCCCCAAGGGTTGCCCTCCTCCTAAAGAGGGGTCATTTTCTTGGGCTTTTGTACCAGACATCAATGTTTGAACATCAAGGAAGCATGGGAAAAACCTCGGAGGGGATGGAGATCTTTCTCCTCCAAGAACCACTTTGAGACTGATTGGGGTTAAATGTAAAGATTCCATTTGACAAGACGGAACCAACAGGCCTCCTAAACCTGAAATCTGTCCCTGTGCCCTTAAGCATGTTTTATAATGCATCTGTTGAACTCAGCTGCAGCAATTCTACATTTTCAGGAGTCTTATGACCCCATGTTCAACTGCGAGGAAACTGAGGCACACACATCCAGTATTCTCTTGTACTGCCAGCACCGTCTTCTGCACATGTTATCAGAGAGGAAGAGGACACGTGCTCATCACCTCCTTTCCTATGCCACCTAATTTATTTTAGAGATTCGTAAGTCTGGAGATTTGACTCACAGAAAGGAAGAGGGAAGCAGGAATAAGTTTCTGTTAAGGTGTCATCCAAATCATAGATGTTCTCTGCTGAATCACAAGTGTCAACTTGTAGATTTGCATATTTTAATGAGCTGTATGTTTGGTAGACAGCAATTGTAATGGGACCTGAGATTTCTCTGCTTGACCACACCATAGCAGTGATGTGAGTAGAGCCATTAGCAGAACAATGACAAGGCACAAAAAAACCTCCAAAAACCCCCAAAACCCCAAGACTGAAGGAAAACATACATAGGTGGAAAAAAGGCTCCTCTCCATACAGTGCTATCTCCATGTGGCCATGGGATGACTGAGTAATGCTGTGGCTACTATCCTTCTGAGGCCCCATTTCTCAGCAGGATGCGTGGCAAAACACTTCCCTTACTGATCAAAAGATACTCACCATTCAGGTCTCCTGGCTCCCAGCTACTCCTCACACAGAAAATAACATCTTCCTTTCGGTTACTAAACCTTTCTTCCCTCAGATCTTTCAGCCTTCTTTCATAGCAGTCAGCTCAAAGTCTAGCCCTCCCGAGAATAGCTAAAATAAACCCTACGATGATATGTATGTCCTTGATGTACGAGTAATGCCACTGATGTCAGTGAGCTGCACGAATGATAAATTTGGCCCAAGGCTGCTCATGGAGATGATCACATGGGATGTTTCATGTGCAATAAGCTTGTAAACATCCATTCTTTTTTTTTTTTTCTTATTCTCTCTCCCACATGGAAATACTCCAAACAGCAGCTGCCTCTCTGCCAGTATCTAACCAATACTTTAAGCCTCACTTCATGCCCACTTGGGGCAAAGGAATAACTAGCTACACAGGCTAGTGTTTCCAGTTTAATATCCTCTTGGCACAAAAGGTTCTCTCTGCACAACCTTGCTGTCTAACAGTAAAAGTATGAGAGGACAGCACTAGCTGTCAAGAACACCAGGGTTCACATGAGGGTGATCACTTACCTCTAACTACAAACTGGGATGCAGGGAAAGAAGGGGTTTGCTTTCAAATTCTGGTTCATTCAGCTGAAGGTTGCCTGGGTGAGCGTTCCACAAAAACTGTGGCTTTTCCTACGTGTTCCCTTGTACCTACTGCAAATACTAGCAGAAAATAGTCTCTCCTCCCGAAAAACCAAGTGAGCAGAACAGAGGTGCATTACCAAGTCCATCTGCAGAGTAGATGTTAGTATGAGAAAGCCCTTGGCTACCCCGTTAGCCCCATAGTTCTACAGGTCAGAGCTGCACGAGGGACCATGGGACACTACATCACTCTAGCTCCAGGCTGCACCCCAGAAGTAAAGGGAGCACCCTCAGGGCATAAAGAGATTCACGCTATAGTCCTGTTCCTTGAGACACCGCCTCTGGCAAGGTGTCATACCGAGTCTTGAGAAAAGCAAGTCCCCTTTGCAGTGGAGAGTTACCATATGCCTCCATCACATGTAGGAAAAGAAAGGGGAAGAAGCCAAGAAGATTTAGGTGGGTGTCAGAACTCCTCCAAACAAAGCTATGCAATGCGTATGAAGAAATTGCTGCTGCTGCTGCAATCTATTTTCCCAGCCTGTAGGATAGTGCTCACACTACACTACTCCAATACAGGGTAGGGCAAGAAAGGAACAGAGACAAGAGCCGCTCCAAGTCATATGACACAACTGGGGATCATGAACCTGTCGAAGCCTAAGGATGTTCAAGCCTATAGCAAACTTTGTGAAGAGTCACATCATTGTACGGCTGAATAGTAGGACTAAGAGGAAGCAGTCAGGCAGCTGCTGTCAGCAAAGCTCTGCCCAGATTCCAGGCAGGTACTGGGGCTTTGAAGCCTGGAGGTTACTCCACTGACAGATAACCACAGTGCACCTCAGCACAGAAGACTGTCTTGCTAGAAGGAGTAAGGGAACAGGTGGTGCCAGGTTCAGAAAGAGCTACAGCTGCTTTATCACACTTTACATCTTTTTAGCATCAACCTCTTGCTGGCTAGACCTTCTCAAAAGATATGAGTGAGGAGAGGGATTTAGTGTTACTTGGACTGGAGAAAACTGGAATAGTGGATAGCCAGGGACAATGAGCAGAATGGTAATCTTCCTCAAGAGGGCAAATCTCTTCAAAAGTTGCCTAGACCTTAAATCTTGGATTCCTCCCCTATGGGGGTTATGGGATGTTTAAATTCCCTCCCTTTTGGTCACAACAGCCCAAGAATAAACAACATTAAGCCAGCATGAGAAACCTTCAAAACTTCAGCCCAAGGTGGAGAACCACTAACAGCATCTCCAGGACACAAGAAAGATGGGCCTTGCAACCAGACAGAGAAACGTTGAGTCACTGGAGCCAAGGTGTCCTCAGAGATTCCTTCACGTTCACCCCTTCACAGCTCAGACTCCTCAGGTGCATCTCAGAGTCTTTTGCTCTGTTTCCACCATGATACAGAGGTAGCAATGCTGGGAGCAGGGCACTGGTTTCAGGAATGTCACAAGCATCTGAGACACTACAAATTTCAAGAAGCACTGGTTTGCTTCAAGCATTGCCACCTTCAAAATGAAGACAAAGAAAGCAGAAACCATCTACAGTGTTACATCCCAGACAAGTGTTAGGGAGCCCTGGCAGCGACAGACAGCATGGCACCTAGATAAGAAGGACTCACATAGACAGACAAAGCTATCTTTTTCATGGATGGATCTAATCTCCTAGGGAAAATGGACCCTGGGGACACTGCATTAGTCCCTTTGCTCCTGAAACAGGTACGTGTGGTCCTAGGGCAATGCAGCTCCCTGCTGGCCCTGCAGCGAGGCAGAGACATGCAGTAGAACTGTGGGAAGGCCTGGGTTGCCGCTAAACGACTTACACTGCACATCTACTCGAATGGACTTGATGGCAGGGACCCCAACCCCATTTTCTGCTTTACAGTAATAGCGGCCCCCCTGCAGCCTTTGGATCTTCTCAATCCGAAGGGTCTCGTTAAGCACTGACGTCTCTTGGAATTTGTCCGACGCGCTGCCAGCAGTTTTGGTCCATCTCACCTGCACAAGAAGAATGAGAAATGCAAATCAATCAGACACTCAAACTATAGATTCCAAGGGACAGCAGTGCTCCCTTTTCTCCTCTTACCCCTCCTCCCTAGCCACTCTCAAAAATGAGCTTCACAGCACCACCAGTTACCAAACTTACCAAAGTTCAGCTACTGTCTCAACAGACCAGCTGCTGATTCTCATCCATCACCAATCCCCACGTCTACTTGTTGAGGATAACCCCTACGTTCACACATTGCATATTTACCACTCCTGCTCTGGTCCTGTAAACCCATCATCCTGCTTAGTGTTATACCACTATCTGTACAACACAGGACTTTCAGCATTAAGCCTTGGGGCCCCATGTGGTTGGTAGGCCATGAAACTACAGCAGACATCAGCTCACAGCCACAGAGCTTTTATTGCAGTCAACACCCTTTCATCTTTCTCTGGACAGCAAAGCTATTTCTCCTGTTTGCTTTTCCAAGTAAGAGTGAGAAAACACCGTTGCTATCTGCCTCATGCCCCTTTCCCACAGGGAACCCCTGTGTATGTTATTTTTATAAGTCATCCTTTTGCAGTACACAAGCTTTTACTTTGATTTTAAAGATACAGCAAAAGAAAAGAAAATGTCTCTTCAGATTTCCAGCTATCTTGCATTTTTTATCCTTCTGCTACATGTCTTAAGATCCTGGCTTGTGGGTACAACGGAGCTGTATGATATTTCATGGTGAACGGTGGCAAGAGGACAGCACTCCTAAAGATTGAATGGTTATTCTTATGTCTGGAATGAGGTACAGCCCTAGCAGTACAAGCTTCCCCCTTGTTTTCTGCAGTCCAGACAATGAGAGATGGCTTTTTTCAGCCCACTGATTTTCTGTATCTGCAACCTCCCATCTAGTTGGTGACTGGTGGTCTTCCACACTGGTGCCCATCTAGACTCTGGAACTGAGATCCAGAAAGATCAACCAACAGAAAGAAGACAGACTTTCATTCAACACTGGCCACAGATAAGACAGACCAGATACCTTGATCACTCTGCCAGACTTTGCCTAAAGCTCACTGTCATCATCTGATTGATGTTGATGCTCTAGAAAGAGAGAGGTGTCTACATCCCACTCTCAGTACACTGGGCTGAGCAGATTGTCAAAGTTAATGACCATGGATTTATTTAGCCTTTGTAGGTTTATTATGAAATTGTTTGAGGGCTCCAAGACTCTCAGAGTCTCCTGTTTGCAAGGACACTTCAACCAGCTCTTTAATCTTTTCGATTTCAATCTCATTTAAGTATTTTGGCCACATTTTCATGCGTTAA
Source organism: Athene cunicularia (assembly GCF_003259725.1). NCBI lineage: Eukaryota > Metazoa > Chordata > Aves > Strigiformes > Strigidae > Athene > Athene cunicularia. Next base: position 91,595,863 of record NW_020799097.1, read on the forward strand.
TGACCAGCTGATAGAAGGGAAAAGAGAAGATTAAACAAAGGTTAGGGTAAGAGCTTAGCTGGGGAAGAAATCTATCCACAAGAAGGGAGGGAAGAGAGAGGACACATGCCACGTTTTATGTGTGCAGGTTCTAACCTCCCTGGTCACACATGGTGTCCCCTGTGCATGTCCAGGCAATGACAAGCCACAGTGTCGCCCACTAGCATGCTTTCTGCATCCGGCTCTGCTCCAGCAATCTCTCTGGCTGCTCAGGCTCAAACCCCCACAGCCTGCCAGCACCTTCCCACCAACATCCTCAGATGGGGCCAGCCCTACCATCTTCCTCATTTCTGACATACACAGTGATCATCAGCCCACAAATGTCACAAGCCTAGGCTGGTCATTTTTGTTGGCTTGGCTCAGATAATTTCCTTTTTATTCTTTCCAGGATATGTTTTGAGGGATAAACCATTTCAAATCCTGCTGGCTAAGTCTATCTCCTTCTTTGCCATCGCCTCTTAGCCAAGTAGCTCCTCACAAACAAGTCCAGAGAGGCACTGATTGGTGTATGCAGATGAATGGTTTCTCAGCACAAACATCTTTGGCAGGATTGGGGAGGGGGGCCAAGAAAGTACATTTGGTTCCCTTGAGTGTATTCTGGCACATGCATGGGTATGCACCAGCTGCCATTCCTACCACGCTCTGTCCCAAAGAGGGCAAACCTCATGTTCTGGTTCAGTACCTCTACAGACACATCCACACTAACATTGAACCAGCCTGCTTGGGCTGGGGTGGGGAGGTGGCTGCATGAGGCTCAAGGCTATACAACCCCCTCGGGATCCTGGGGAAGGACTTCAGCAGTTAGCCAAGCCCAGCTCTGTACCCCTCCACTGAACTGTGACTTTGAACACATCATGGATGTATCCAGCGCTGCAAGTCTGACTCTCCATCTGGTCAGTGGCCATAAAGCAATGCCCAGCGGGCTCTGCACGGGGCTCAGTGAAGTGCACTACGAACAACTTCCCAAACTCTCCCAAGGAGGTTCCCCTTGTCTGTACATCCAGAGAAGCTGAGAGACTGATGGACCATGAAGAACCAACTTCTATGGCCAGCACATGCAGAAAGCCTCTTCCAGCCTGTTGCAGCTGTTCCTGTTTTGTAGTAAGAGGGTTAAAGATTTGAGAGTGTCTTGTATAATGGATTCAGTTTAGGCTTTCAGTTTTTTGAGGGACTTTACATACTGAAGACCACTAAAGGGTCTGTGTAGGCTCCTGCAAAGCGTTTTGGACTGTTTTCCATGAAAAGCTTAACAAGCCAGTGCTTGGACTATAAAGCATCCCTACCTGATTCCAACATATAAGAGAAAACTGGGCACCCCACTGCTGACAATTCTCCTTTATGTGGAGATTACAAAGAAGTACTATGAAGAACATGGGTGACAGGAAAGACTGAAAGCTTACCTGTGGCCGGGGGTGTCCTGTGACAAGACACTGCAGGACCAGTGTGTCCCCCTCCCGAATTGTATAAACACGTTCACTGATGTTGTCTTCCTTCACCACGCACGCCTGCCCAGCATGGATGATTTGGGCCTGAGCAGGAGCTACAGAGAGGAAAGAAGAAGTAAAGTGGAAAACAAGCAGCATCCCACCCCCTTATGCCCACTGCCCAGGGTGGCTGCTCCTACGGCAGGGTGGAAGCCACAGATGGGAAGAGCCAGATGGTGCTAGATATGAGACACAAAGGTCTCAGAAGATATAAAATCGGAGTTATTTTCCCCATCTCCTGGGTAGTGGGTATCAACTGGTATTTTAAAACCTTTGGTCCTGTTGGTATGAGCAGCTCTAGGCACTGAAAAGCAGAACATGGACCTTTTTTGGGGGACTCTCCTGCATGGGCTGAGGAACAAAAATTCCCTTCTCTCTTCTCTCCCAGAGAGAAGTATGTGCAAGTGGTTAAATCAGGGACCTGGTCAAATCAGAACTGCTTTATGCCTGTCTAAAACAGGCCTGATTACTATGATTTACCTTGCAGGGGACTGTGATAACTACTGAGCAGTGTCAGAAAAGGCCTAAAAGCTCTATATAGCTGTTAGCACACATCCCTAGAACAGGCATAGCACACGCTGCAGGAGAAACAAGTCTTTCCCAAATTACACAGCAACCTATCTCAGCCCTGAGCCAGAAAAAATAGCCTCTGCGGGATCAGGGGACCCATAATCTCTAGGGATCTCTCCAGCTAGGTCTCCAAGTGGAGCTCAGTTACTGCCAGTCCAGCCAGGAAAACAAGTGAAGACCAGTGTTGTGGAAAAAATACATAGAAAGGAAGTTCCCCAAACAAAGTTTTAAAACTTCATGCCCCCCAAACGGCGAGTATGTCCCACTGTAGCCCTAACCAACAGCAGGGAGAGACAAGATCTAGGAGAGCAGGATTTTTTAAAGAAAAAAAGCTCCAGAGTCCTGTGCAGTCCTTGGGTCCCTACTCCAAAAGCATTTATGTGATCACTGAAGCGGCTGAGATGTATTGAAGGTGACTGTGCTGCCCAGCGGGACACCTGTGCTTGTTCAAGGGGAAAACTCCAGTCGCCCTTCAAGGAACAGAGAAACCCACAAACATGTCTAAGAATCAGTGCCTCAGTGAGAGTACCCCTGGGACTTCCTCGTCTTGCTACAATGCTTCCAGGTGACTCTGGAGTCACAGATCTAGCTTCCATTAGTGAAATACAACATGTACAAACAAACACTGAGGAGATGATCAAAGGGTTTAAAGCAACCAGCTTTAGCAAGACTTCTGAAACAAAGCACAGATTTTCCACATCCTGTTAAAACTGAACTGAGCACCCACTTTTTCCTTAAGGTTACCTGAGCTTCAAAGATTTTTTTTTTTTTTCATTCTTTTGGCATGACCAAAATGCTCTAAACCAAATCACCTAGTCAAGGGAAGTGCTCAGATTTATGCTGGTTTAATCCACCAGCAGCACAGACCTTGGGTAGGTTGGGCTCAGGGAGTGGAGGAGATCTGCCTTCTTTGAGGTCAGCCTGTACAAACTGGTGTCACCACAATGCACTGACCAAGCAGCAGTGAGAGAAGAGTGGACACAGGGCTACTGGGCAGCAAGCTGCTCTTTCTGCTGGGGCTTCACAGCCTGCCACATCCACCCAACACCCAGGCAGCAGCACTACACATGTTGCAAGCTACTCCCTGTTTCTGCATCTCTTCTGTCTTTCCAACATGGTGGCCCTTTGTTAAAATCATTAATTACTGTCCAAACTGTTGACAAACAGAAGCAATGTGTGTATTTGAATAATATGATGGCACAAACATGGACAAATTCCTCAGCTTCTCCTGTCTTCTCTTTCTGCAGGGCTCCCAGGAGTGTGGCTGCCATTGCTCAAGCATCATGGAATGCTGAAACTAACTGTCAAAGCTTCACTGATAGGACTGAGCAGATGAGTGATCTTCCCCTACCTGGATGGCAGAAGAGTCTTGTTGAACCCAGGAGAAAGCAGAAACCTACATATGTGCTTACATACATGTGTGTGTTTGTATACACATACATGTATGAATATAAATACAGATATGTAAATACATTAAATAAAATAGTGACTTATCAGGAAAAGACATTATGAATGCTTGTCAAGCGAACAGTGACAGAGGAGTAATTCAGAAGCCTACAGAACCTTTGCCAATACACCTTAATCCAAATGACAGTCTTGTGCTGTTTCAGCCCTCAGATCAGTCCTTTGTAGACCTGACATCACACCTTTAGTCCCACATGCACTGCAGAGCATCACTCACAGTGCTGAGACCCAGGCTGTGATGCTGAAGAATCCATGCTCTATGATAAAAGAGAGACCCTCTCCCTTCCCATCCTGTACCATATTTCCCCCACTCCCAACTTGTGCTGCCTGCATTTCAGTGGGGTCCTGGCACCCTGCAGCAGCAAAGCTCTGGTAAAGTCTCCACAGCCTCTGGGCTGCATTTGCCGGCTGGTGGCTTTATTCTCCCTTTGCAAACATGACCTTGCTGCAAAAACTAATTTCCAGCCACCCCATGGAGAATCACAGTATTTGTCTGCAGCTTTAGCTCCCAGTTAAATGTTTCCTAAAGTTGCTCTGCTGTACCCCACAGTCCTATACAATGTAAGTCTTTCAATTTACACTTTTTTCCCTTTGGCCATCCCACTTCCTTCATTTCACCTGTCTGTGTAACTCTCTCCTGCCACCTGCCTAAAGGCATTTCCATATGGGGAATTTCCACAGCAAAATCATTAGATACAGGATTTGAGAGGTTTTGTGCAAATATTCTGTTGCCAAAATACCTTACGGTAATTTGCTGGTGTATCTCTGAGTTTGATAGAAACATTGTTTAAACTAATCCTTATTTGGCACTACAAAGGATTATATGGTACTAGTCTAGAGCAAAATGACAACCCTAGGGATAAGCCCTGTGTCATAATTTTGTCCTCTTATCTCGAATTCTCCTTGGATTCACCGAGCTGTAACGAAGCTTACAAGCAAGGGTGTGCACATCTAGCTTTGTTCATAGGTGCCTTAACTTGCTTCTTACTATCACTAATAACTTTCAGCTGTATTCATTGGAAAGGGACATCAATTTAAGTGAATCCCCACTGCTTATGCTCTAACATTGCTCTTGCAATGATAGCACCAAGTTCCCAGTAGAATAACAACCATTTTTCCATGTCTTAAACCTATTAAAAACCCCAATCTCTCAAAAGGGAGCTCAGAAAGCCTGGGGTTGTCTCAAAGAAAAGCACTCAGGTAGATGGCATAGAAATCTGAGAAACTCTGCCTTTGGTTATAACTGGACATTAGTGAAGTGGTGGGGGCTGAGCAATGAACCAACCCAGCTCTTAGAAGACTGCATTAAATCACAAGATGAGACTCGGGAAGCTGTCTGTTCCAAGCTCAGCCTGCCACGTCACACAAAGGCTGGGAAAGTCACCTCATGCCATATTACAGATGGGCAGAGAGAGTGAGGATTAATTGCACTTTTAATGTGCTTGAACAGAAAGAATACATTATTGTTTGACATCATCCCAGGTCTCCTGGAGAATTTCAGCATGCAGACAGTTTGCACATTGCCAGCACAACAGGATGGCAGGACCATGCCTGTCAGAGTAAACAGTTTCACAGAAGGCCAGTAGAAGGATAAAGAAAGGCTGGAGCATGAGGGCAGGTACTGAAGACAAAGCAGTAATCTCAGCCATCCTCAGCAGTGCTCCACAAAGAACAGCCTTTGCATAGATACAACCTGCCCTAAATCCTGCTGGAGCAGAATCTCTCTCCTCAGGCAGGCAAACTTCAAGATAGAGGTCCAAAGAAGGCCTCTGATGACCTCTATGGGGGAAGTGGGGACAGGTTGTTCCCCACCCTTTTACGCCCAACATTGTGAGGGACAGATTGCATCATCACTTCCATTCCACTTTCAGGTAAGAGATCAACTTAAGGAAGGCTTCCAATACAGAGTCCTCCAGAAAAACTAGGACAGCCAAATATTGAGTGCCAGATGCTTTACAATGGAAAAAATTCAGACTCTGAACCTGCAGCATTAGGCCCTTCCTTGGGAAACGGCTGGCTTGAATGCATTTGGCCTCTGCACTGAGATTTCCTACTATGCTTGCACTTGATATATTTACACATTAAACCAAAAGGAAATTGGAGTGGATAAAATAACTTTATTTCTAGTGCAGCGTACTGTACAATGTTATTATTACCATAATCTGGAAAGTTTATGAGACTCTTGGTGCTTGAGGTTGCCAATATCATTAAAACACCGAAAAGGAGAGAGAAATGGTCTTTTGGAGAGGTCCAAGTAATCTGTATTTGGTTCACAGGTCTAGCCACTCATCTCTGAGCCCAAGACCCCGTTGCTACAATGACTGGCAATGACGAGAGCTCCTTCACAGAGAGGGTGGCGAGTGACAGATACTGCATTGACACTCCTTCAGTCACAGTCAGCAACTGCAAGGGCAGGCTGCAACACAGCATCCACTGCACTTTTGTGCTGCCTTCTCAGCCTAACACTAGCCATCACTGTTAGACTCTGCCCCACCACCACATTTGCCACCTGCACATGTCCTGCAGACAGCCTCAAAGATGAAGAACATGCATCTCCAAAGCTGCTGGCCCAGCAACCACAGGTACGCTGAATCCACCCACTGCTGCTGCCACCCTCTTGCAGGGTGGGGAGAAAGGGAAGCTGCACTTGGAGCTTTCCCTTTTCCCTGGGCTTTATCTACCACCCTGTTCTCAAGGCAAGAGATGCCCTCGCATACATCTGATGTAGTTATAATTCAGCTTCTTTTGCACATAAATTAGACAGAGAAGCCAGAGCCAGAGTCCTTCCCCATCCCTGTTCACAGGCTCCCTGGACTCTCATTGCTCGGTTACATGGGAGCAAGGAGGGATAGGGGAGGGCATCGGCTGCTAATCTGTTGTTTAAACCCCTCAAGAACTTGTCTGTTTCCTTCCCTCACCCTTCCTGTCCTGAGCAAGTAAGGGATGCATCTTGAAGGGAGTTGCCAGAAAGGAAAAAAATACACAGTGTTTATGGAGCACATGGGGCTGAATAAGCATTTCATTAAGGAAATCCACATGTGGCATTCCTTGCTGAACAGCTACTCTCAGTAACTGCCTGTCCACTGGTGGAATTGCCCTGCAGCACCATTAGTTACAGATCCTGCACAGCAGAGCACCCAGGGAGCATCTCAGGCCTTGAAGTCACTGCTTTAGTTGGCATTTTATCCCATCTGTTCATGCAGTGTACAACTGTGCCTGAAGAGCAGGGGCATACAAATATGAAGACCTCCGAGGAAGGGGTCATGTCCCCTTAGCAGAGCACAAAGAGAAGTCAAGCACACAAGTGAAGGGAACAGACGTGCTAGCAACACTCAGCAGGAGCAAGGAAGGTCCAGTAGGATGGGAAGGGTCAGCAGGGGCTGCATCCTTACAAACAAAACACACTGCTCATGCCTGCTCTGGGAGAGGGTGGCAGCTGCCTTGTTGTGTGCTCCGTCACTCTTCAGCTGGTCTCACTGATTGATCCACTGTGGATGAAGACCACAGGCTTTGCTGAAACTTTCAACAAAACAAATTAACCAGGCCAACTCCAGCCCACAATGCAGGGCATGTTATCGATGAGCCATTTGAAAAGGAAAATTCACTCCAGCTTGAGGACGATTATGGAAATAATAATACACAATCAGTGTCCATTAACACTGTCAGCAGGGCTGTGGATCAATAGCATATTAATGGCTGAAGAAAAACCGCCTGTACCTATCAGCAGTTAAGACTAGCATAATAGCAGAGGGAGAGGAGATGGCAGTGGGTGGGTGTAATCGAGCTCAGGCTCTAGATGTCTTTGCACAGCCTGCACACAGGAACCACTGTCACCGCCACTTTCTGAACACCTTCCCTGGCTGCTTGCTTGGGGACCTCCTCCTCTGCACCCCAGCCCCTCTCAGTCTCTTTGCCCTGCTCAACAGCAAAGGGTGCACAGCCCCTGCAAGGAACTTCCCCAGCTGAAGCTGGCCAGTAAAGCTTAGCCTGATTAATTAGGCTCCAACTTTTAACACAAGGCCAGGCTAGTCCCATAGCAGAGAAGGAGACAATGCAGAAGCCCCCAGGGACAGCAGAGGAGCAAAGCACATCTGGGGTCCTGGGTCTCCTCTCTCTCCTTAGACTTTTCTCTTACCCAAACTCCTCCTGTTGACTCTTCCAACACTGTGTTCTGCCTGGGCAGCTTTGTGCTACCACAAGGTTGTCCTAAAGCAAAAACCATCAGGACATTCTCCCTGCATGCTGATGCTAAGGGTTACAACCTCAAGGAAGACAGATCTCCACTGAGGCTCTTTTGCTCCCATGCATCAGTGTTCTCCCTGCAGCCATAACCATGTATGCTCAAAGAAAAAAAAAAATTAATTCTGCTTACTCTGCTTCTGGCCTAAATTTGCAGAGGGAACATGTCATATTTCAGCAGCAAAATGTCTCCTTTGGTATTTGTTCACTGATCATGATTAAAACACAAACATCAATCCACCCACAAAAGAAACACAGCCCCTTTCAAGATATGCAAAGCAACCATGTCTAACCCCACACAACACTCCATAGCACTCTTGAGCAAGAGGAGAAGAATATAATTTTCAATGGGAAGTGCACAGAGAAGTGAGAGTTGTGGAAAGTAATCACAAAGCATGAAAGTTGGCCACTTAAAATAGCATGGGATTTTTTTTTTTTTTACTTGGAATAGACCAAGACTATGTCTTTACATCTCTGGCTGATTGCATCTCCAGAAACAGAGCTTCCTTTCGCAAAGCTCAGCCAGATGATTTGCACGGTCTTAAAATAACTTTTTGCTTAATCAATGTCAATTCCTTGAAGCATCTCCATAATTTTATTACTTCTAGAAAAATGCCAGCAACAAAATCATGTGAGATGTCATGAATAGCAGGTACACCCCCCAGTGACTGCAACACCTGCTCCTGAGACCTTAATTCAACTTAAAACTAAAGACATATTGTGTGCTTTAAAGTACAGTCTCCAAATCACCACTGACACCCTGCCCTAAATCCCCAGCTCCACTGCCTACAGCAGTTCACTAGTTTTCCTAGGTGTTCCCACAATTTTCTTACATAGGTCCACCTAACTGCACAGTATCAAGCAGCAGAGCAAAATCTATTGGCAACTTTGTTTGATAGGAATCAAATTACAGATGTTATACACACAACATTACAGTGGCATAAACTCTGCATCACTGCCTAACTCCCAAGTGGAATTTTTATAGATGACTCAATGCCAGCAATATGAAGTAGGTTGTCTTCAAATCTTCAGAGGCTCCAGATACGGTGGCAGTCAGAGCCTGCACCTCAGCAATACTGTCCTGGAAGGTTCCAGCTTTGGTTAGGAAATTAAAAAAGCATGTCCATCTTGTAATGTCCATAAAAGAGACTTCATCATCTTTCTCAACCCACTTCCCACTGTGTCAGCTTCAAGAGCCTGAGCTATCTCTAAATACTGCTGCAAAACCCAATGAGCCACAGAGCCACACTCAGGCAAGGTGATCCTGCCAAGCTGAGTGCTCAAAGCATTGCACTTAAAAACCCATTTCTTGTCTTGTTGCTACTTAAAGCTCTGAAACATTTTAGGAGAAAACACAAATGAGGCAAGCAGCTTGGGGGAGAAATCAGGCATCCTCTATTCTAGAAACCATCAACAGACTGATTTGTTTGTCAGCTGGTAAAAAACTAAAAAATTACATGGTCCAGTCAGAGAAAAGGGGGCTACAAAGAGAGGAACTCAGCTGGACATGGGCAGCAACAGACACTCGTTTATCCTGCCCATGTACTGCAGGAACAGTCCCCAGAGGACAGACAGGCCAGCACCAGACACTCTGCCAGGTTTGATCCCTTGCCTCCTTATGGAAACTCCCACCAGGTCTCTAGTCCCCTGAGTCAATCTCCAGCTGCTTTATGCACCCACCACCCTTTGAAGAGGAATGAAGAGTTACAGGCATTCAGAAAGCTTGCTGACCCTCTGGCCTTTGTAAGCCTTTGTGCTTTCAGTGCAACCATTACCAGGAGCCTCTGAGCAGCCAGTTCACAGGAAAGTCAAGGCTGCTTCAGATGGAGACACAAGTCAGCCTCTCGTCATGCATCTTGTGCTTCTGTTGTCCCTTTTCACTCCTTCATCACAGTACGCAGGAGCCACTGAAGCTGCACAACCCCACTCAGCCAGGAAAGCTGCCTTTCATCGGCACACTGCAGCTTGCCAGCACAGGTAGCAAAGCCCAACAGACAACATCCCCAGGATCTGTTGCTAATGACTTGCAGGCAAATAGGCTTTGCTCAAAAGGTCCCAAGGGTTTTACCTCTCTCCTTTTTCCCTGTAAATTCAAGATCAGATCATACCCAAAGTCACTATTGGCACTGCCTATTCTACTTCCTTTTCCTTTTTATACTTTAAGCCACTTTGGTACAACAGTGACTCTTCAATGTGAACAGATCTATAAATGAGTGTACTTTGAAACTCTGCTGTTGTTTCACTGCAGGACCATTTAACATAGGAGATGAAAGGAAAGCACAACACAGACAATTCATTCCTTCAAAAGGAAGGAAAAAATGTCAATTTGCTAATCATCTGTTGACTAGATTATCAGAAAAGGTGCGTGAACTCTAATCAATGAATAACTACAGGCGCCTTTTCATATCAAAAGGTGGTAAAAAAAACCATCAGGCAACAGCTGTGGCTCCTGAATCATGAATAATAAGGAAAAGCAGAGGGAGTGGCTTCAAACAGGGTTCCCTGGCTGGCAGGATTCTCCAAGCTTTGCTGGTGAGGACTCCGAAGTCACACATACATGCTAAAACTCACCCCTGAAAACACAGGAAGAAAAACAGATTCAAGCTCCAAGTATACTAAAAACAGTATGCAAGAAAAATAGCAAAAAACAAACTAGTATGCAATTGGAGCACAGTATCACAAGCTGGATAGGAATGAGTATTTCCATGAAACTCCAGCTGGTGCTGTTCAAAATGCTAAACCCTGAGGCCCAAATTCTTCAATGTTGAGGTGGAAACTGGGGTCTGGTGAGCAGGACAAGGGTTGGCAGAAAAGAGTTGTTAGAGGAGAGGACTCCTCTCTACACAGAGCGCCAAAGGGGATGTGGTACGCTCAGGGCTGCTGACCCCGGAGATGGGTGCATGGCTGTGGGGTTAGCAAAGCAAGGCACTCAGGGCTTTGACTAGCCGGTGCCCCATCTCTCTTGAAGACCCCCCTCTCCACGTGATGGAAGCAGCTCCACCATAGTCAGATGAGCTCCTGCAGAGACACAGAGCTCAGAGCAGACCACAAAGCCCATCTGAGAAGCTGGGTAAACAGCCAGGCACTGAATCTATGCTAAATTCTCACCTATCACAGCCCCACTGCTTCCAGGGCCCCATCTAGCTGGCTCGGAGACAGCTGGGGATGCGAGGGCAATCACACATGATGGCAGTGCAAGCACTCCCTCCATGCAGGACAGGAAAGATTCAACAAATGGCCATGTTTACCTGCTGTTATACCCAGCCTCCACAGAAAGCAAAAGGCTATTTCAACTGTGAAATGGAGGGGGTGGGGGTAGGGAGGGGGAAATCACTGCAGGAGCCAGAGGGTGATAAGAGCAGCAAGAGAGAGACTGAAATAAAATTTCACTGAAAGCCTGTTTTGTTCTCACTATAGTTGGAGTGGAAATACAAATGCTGCCCTTAATTCATGTATCTAAAATCTGATTTTGCTATTGAAAAGTGGTGGGCAGCAAGGACTCTCTGTCCAAAGCTCTATGCACAGCAGGTACCCATCCCACAGACACCCCAGGTCGCCTGAAAAGTCACTTTCTGGGACATGAAAGTACAGGGGCTGCACGAGATCAGCTCTCAGCCCCAAGCAACTTGGCAGTGGACGGGCAACCATGGCACAAGCCACAGCACAAATCTCAGCACAACCACTCACTGGCAACCCTGGGAGAGATGCCAAGGACCTAAGTGACAGCAGAGACCTCTCTGCCAGATGTTTATTTGCTCCCAGCAAGAACAGGATTAGAGTACAAGGGTGCTGCCACTGATACAGGGATGCTGCTAGTGATACAGCCCCTCGGTGGAAAGAAGCCTTTGTGCTCAAATGGGTTCCCATACAGGCCATCACAAAACACTGATGCTGTCATCCCCCAAGCAGTGCTGTTAGGTGGGGAAATGCTGCTACCGCGCACTGCCAGCTGGGGAAGATGATAAAAATGAAACGGCTTGTCCATTGTCAGACAGAAAGCCTGAAGTACAGTTAGGTATCAGTCTGTACCTAATTCCAGTGCAGCGCCTTACAATGCAAAGGCTGAACTACAGACTCCAAGGCTGCCTAATACTGTATTAAAAGCTCACAGGGAGCAGAGGAAGAAAACTTATTGTGCAAAACAGAAATGTTTACTCAAGAAAAACTGTTTTCCTCTGGATTTTATCCCATATCCCTTTTCACCAGCACAAGGAATTCGAGCCTGAACACTACTGCCAGCAAGCAAAACAACCTAGAGAGGCAAAAGCAAACACGACAGCTCAACTCCACCCCAAAGGAAGAGAGAGTAGTACCAAAAGGAAATGCCAGCAAATTGTCAGCAAGGCTGAGGCAATGGGGGCTGTGTGACATCTCTGGAAATCAAGCCAAGTCATGTTTTATCTTGACAGCAAGCTTTACATCCCTGCAGTGCCTTTGGTGTGCAGAGTCCTAGAAAGTCCCCAGTTCCTTCCCTCTTGAGTCCCAATAATTAATAACCTCAACCTGGCAGGCAAGTGAGCAATTCCCTCTGGTTCCGATAAGAGGACCTGACATCTCTCTAACCCCAGCCACCTCCATTGTTTTATTCTCTTTGTTTATTGATCCTTTTATGCACATAATGCAAATTGACAATTAATAATTCAGCCAAGTTAATGGTGCTTAAATATTAAAGGACATTCTCTTTTAATTAGCTGTAGCAAAATAGGCAACAAAGGAGTGCTAGATAGATGCCATTTAGAATCGCAGAACTGTTTAGGTTGGGAAAGACCTTTAAGATCATCAAGTCCAACTGTAAATCTAACGCTGCCAAGTCCACCACTAAACCATGTCCCTAAGCACCTCATCTACATGTCTTTTAAATACCTCCAGGGATGGTGACTCAACCACATCCCTTAGCAGACTGTTTCAATGCTTAATAATCCTTCAGTGCATAATTTTTTCCTATTATCCAATCTAAACCTCCTCTGGTGCAACATGAGGCCATTTCCCCTTGTCCTACTGCTTGTTACTTTGAAGAAGAGACCAGCACCCACCTCGCTACAACCTCCTTTCAGGTAGTCTCAGGTAAAGAGTAGTAAGGTCTCCCCTGAGCCTCCTTTTCTCCAGGCTAAACAATCCCAGTTCCCTCAGCCACTCCTCATAAGACTTGTGCTCTAGACCCTTCACCAGCCTCGTTGTTGTTCTTTGGACACACTCCAGCACCTCAATGTCTTTCTTGTAGTGAGGGGCCCAAAACTGAACACAGTAATCAAGGTGAGGCCTCACCAGTGCCAAATACAGGGGAACAATCATTTCCCTAGTCCTGCTGGCCACACTATTTCTGATACAATCCAGGATGCTCTTGGCCTTCTTGGCCACCTGGGCACATTGCCATCTCATATTCAGCTGCCTGTCAACCAACACCCCCGGGTCCTTTTCCACCAGGCAGCTTTCCAGGCACTATTCCCCAAGCCTGTAGCACTGCATGGGGCTGTTGTGACTCAAGTCCAGGAGGTGGCACTTGGCCCTGTTGAACCTCATACAATTGGCCTTGGACCATTGATCCAGCCTGTCCATATCCCTCTGTAGGGCCTTCCTTCCGTCAAGCAGATCAACACTCCCAGCCAACTTGGTGTCATCTGCAAACTTACCGAGGGTGCACTCCATCCCCTTGTCCAGATCATTGATAAAGATACTAAACAGAACTGGCCCCAATACTGAGCCCTGGGGAACAGCACTTGTAACGGGCTGCCAACTGGATTTAACTCCATTGACCACAACTCCTTGGGCCTGGCCATCCAGCCAGTTCTTTACCCAGCAAAGAAACCACGAGCTGCCAGTTTCTCTAGAAGAATGCTGTGGGGAATGTTGTCCAAGGCTTTACTAAAGTCTAGGCAGACAACATCCACAGCCTTTCCCTCATCCACTGAGTGGGTCACCTTGTCATAGAAGATCAGGCTAGTCAAGCAGGACCTGCCTTTCATAAAACCATGCTGACTGGGCCTGATCACCTGCTTGTTCTGTACATGACATGTGATGGCACTCAAGATGGCCTGCTCCATAACCTTCATCAGCACTGAGGTCAGACTGACAGGCCTGTAGGTCCCGAGATCCTCCTTTCGGCCCTTCTTGTAGATGAGCATCACATTTGCTAACCTCCAGTCAATTGGGACATCCCCGGTTAGCCAGGACTGCTGATAAATGGTTGAAAGTTGCTTGGTAGAGCATTTCTACCAGCTATCTCAGTACTCTCGGGTGGATCCCATCCAGACCCCTAGACTTGTGTGTGCCTAAGTGGTGTAGCAAGTCACTAACCATTTCCCCTTGGACTATGGGGTCTTCATTTTGCTCCCCATCCCTGTCTTCCAGCTCAGGGGCTGGGTACCCAGAGAACATCTGATCTTACTATTAAAGACTGAGGCAAAAAAGGCATTAAGTACCTCATGCTTTGTCACCATGCCTCCCCCCACATCAAATAAAGGATGGTGATTCTCCTTAGCCCTCCTTTTGTTGCTAATGTATCTACAGAAACATTATTTATTGTATTTTACAGCAGTAGCTAGATTAAGTTCTAGCTGGGCTTTGGCTGTTCTAATTCAAAATGCTCTCACCCAAGTTCCCTGGTGTTTTTCTAGGGACAAGAAAGAGCAGTTCAAGGGAAATTCTGTACAAGTCTCCCACTCTCACTAGGAAGGTAACTAACCCATAGAAGCATTTCCAGAGGCTTTGATTCATAAAGCACATTAATCTCTGTCAGCTCTTTGTTTTCTCTCCCTTCTGCTCTTCTCCTAATAAAGACAGAGGGGAGGGGAGGAAGGGGCAGAGAGTAGAAGAAAAATCCTCCCCCATAAAAAGTGCCACCACTGGTGATCAGCACCTGTGTAACACAGTGCAGATGCAGAAGTCTTCTTATACATCTTTGCAAGACCTGCAACCAGGTGAAACAGAGCTAAAAGGAAGGAGTACACACAGCTAACTGAAGAGTTACAAACAGCACAGAAACCTTGTAATCATTCCGTGGGACAGGAATAATTAGTCTAGGAAATTAATTTAAGATTATACTGAAAGGGAACACACATTTACTTCTGTTCTGCTCATTATGCTAAGGGTTGAGAATAAGAGGGGAAATATATGATATCTTTAAACCTCAGTTTGATCTCAGCTGGAGCCAATGGCAGTAATACATCTTAGTCATAATGTTGCTGGTGTATGGCATCATAACTTCAAAGAGTTGGTATTATTTAGGGTATTTTAACTGTGCATACCTCCTCTCTTAATTAGTGCTTGGTTTAAGTCCTGGATGGGTTTGAGTTTGGGATAATGATCTCCCACCTGACCCAGAGCAGAACCACATAGTCACAATAATTAGATATAGTAACTGTTAATAACTTAGTTTAATTAAAACCTATTTTCTTCAAATTTAGCCTAGACATAAGATTTCAATGAATTCTAATTACATGCCACATTTGAAGAGCCTGTGTTATTACATTGTTAATTCCAGACAAAGAAAGAGACAGACAAACACTAAATTCCTTACTGAGGATACTTAAAAATTAATCTTAATTCAAGACAATTAATAGATTGACTTGCAAATTCTCTGCAAATTCATTCTTCCAGAGAGGACTAAGCACTGTAAATCTGTAGAGGGTAAGATGCATTTTTCACACACAACAAAGAGATCGAATTCCCAGTTTATGTGCAAAGCAGAGGTCATCCTTAACAGCAGAACTGCTAGTTGCATTTCCATGAAACAAAAAAAGCTGCCAGGCAGGACATCATGGCAAAGGGTGCCCCTACATGCAATGGCACTCAAGGACTTCAGGATCGTGGGAGAGGGCAGAGCACCAGTCCTTGTGCCCAGAAGTGACAGGGGTGTGCAACACAGCCTTGATCTCAACCAGCATCCCCCCATGCACACAGGAGAGGGCAGTGGTGCACATACCAGAGTCAGCCTATTATACTTTAATGACTGATTTTTAAGGTATGGAAATTCAGCTTCAGGAACTGCTATTTTATCTCTCCTTGCACACAAATGCTAGAGGAGAATGTTTCACAACTCCCTTAGACTCAGGGTACCCCCTGTCGGTTGCTTTGGCAGAACGTGGGGAACCCCTTCTTGCCTCTATAAAGCTCTGCAGACAGGGAGCATTTTCTGTCACTCTGAATCTGCCACATGCTGCTCATGCAGTGAAATATTCTTGACACCATAACAAACAGTTTGCATTGTTTCCCTTTAATAGATTATCCACCTACTCCTCTCCAGCTGTGCAACACATCTGGCCACACTGCCTCTGCTGGGCAGGCACTCCTCAGCCCAATATTCTGCTTATTTGTTGCTCAGAAGATTTAGGAGGTGGGGGGGGAGTAAATGCCCAGTGGACAAGTTGCATGTCCAGGAGTTTTCAGCAGCAGTAAAACACAAGCCTGTTTCCAGCCTCTTCAGCACCAGGTTACCAGCTTTGGCCTTCTGTAGTCTCCCTGCAGCTATTCTCAGTAAGACAGGGCCACTCTCTGGATGCATGTGTGATTAACTCACACAGGACTGCAGAGCTGCACCCACAAACAGGATGGGCTTTGGGTCATTACTACAAAAAGTTCTCCTCAACTACAAGTGCTAGTCATTGGTCTCAGGAGCATCCCCCAACCCCTGCAAAATAAGAGTAGCTCTGGCATTGCCACATCCTGGCTACATTGATGGAATTTATTCTGACAAACAGCTGCAGCAGCTCAAACAATTAATGTAGGTGAAGAAGAGGGGAAAAGGAAAATAGACTTGTAAAAAGCTTTGAAAAAAAAATTATTACAGCTGAAACACAGACAAGGAGAAGCAAGGCAGCTGATGCTGGCTTGGCCATTCCTTGGTGAAAGACTGATAGCAATGAACTTGGGAGAAACAGTTCCACAAAGCAAGGTTATGAATTTATTACTCTGCATCTGTGCAGAGTCAAAAGATCGCCTGAACCACCAGAGGCTTGCAGAGGAAATTGAGGAAGCACTAATGCACATGGGAGGGTGTTTAAAATAATTTCTCAGCTGGCTGACTGCACAGGGGGTAGGGACAGAGATTAATTCTCTACCCAAGATCATGCATTTGTGCAAACACTGTTGAGCAGCTTGTTCAACAGGGGATTCAGGGACTAACGCAGCCGTATCAAAGCAGCGAGGGTCTAGCTGACAGCCTTGCAAAGGAAGCAAGATGATCTTTGACACTAAGGATATAAAGCTCTGAGAGACTGAAATGCTGACAGGCACCAGCCTCAAAGCTGAAGCGTGTCTGAAGAGGAAAGCTCTTTAAAGACTTTTGTTCTCAAACTCTCTTCTGCAAGAGAAAAGGCTTTGGCCTACTTAGGCAAGGCCAAGGGCAGGCTAAGACCTCAGCATATTTTAAAATCACTTATCCTCAGCTCCATTTGATGTTCTCTTGATATCAGTAAGAAATTTCATTTTATTTAAAACATTCCTGGGCCTTCAGATGTTTGTGGGATGACACATAGAAGCCCATCCCACAGACAACAAAACAGTCCCTTGATCTCTGAAGGGGACAGAAGGAAAGCAAACTCCCAAAAACAACAGTCTCAAGTCAGCCTCCTTTCTTAAAGGCCTCAACCAACCCAGACTGCTGCAGAATACCCTTGCACAAATTGACACAAAACTAGACAGTGAGCTTCCCACTGAAAAGAAAAGAGCTTTTGAAAAGGGAAAAGCAGTTTCTGAAAACATGCACTTACTCAAACCTCCACAGTGTGCAAACTTGAACCGTCATCCCCTAGATGAGCTAGTGCCTTGTTCTGCCCATAAGGCAAGGAATTGGTTTACCTTCTAAAAGCAACTTTTGTGCCCAGTTTCAGCCTGCTTTAATTTTGCACAAAGGGGAGACTGCAGATCTCGTTATTCCACAGGGGAACACAGCATTCCAGTAGCACACCAGATTGATGGCTGACAGGGACTGTGGAAATATTGCCCAGTGTTTCTTCCACAAGACATGTCACTAATTGCCAAGGCACAACCAGTTCGTTTCACTGAGATGGGCAGCATGCCTATCTTGGGGCATTTCAAAGTCCAATGTCACAAAAGATTGCTTCTGTTATAAATTACATTGGGGAAGCAACCAAGAACCATTTGAGTCTTGCAAATCACATTTGCTAATCCTGATCTGGAGGGATACAAATTGGCCTGGACAAATTTACAAAATTAGCTGGGGGAAAAAAGAAGTCATGCCTTGCTCCAGCAATGGGTGCAACCAGGGCTGCTCCTCCCTCCACAGACCAACAAGCATACATACTGCTGAACACCCAGAAATGAGCCACTCCATCAGACATTACAGTCACCACACTTACAAACTTCTTTCGCTGTCTGATCATGTCCTAAAAGAGGCAGGGAACAAAAAGTTCAGTTATCAGCCATGTGCTTTCCCTGTTGCTGCTTGCCGAGGAGGGGGACAGTGAACCAACTGAAGTTGCTGAGAAGCTACTCATTAAACACCAAAGGATTTCATTTGCAGCAGCAGTGATGTTCCAAACGACCAGTCACCATTGAGCACTGACAGTGAATAACTCTTCAGGACCCTGTTAACCACAGTGTTTTTCAGCCAAAATGCCCCAACTCCACTCAGGAGACATGGAATCTTGTATTTTTTGCTCAGTTACATGGACCTAATGGTCTTCAGTTCATGGCCTTCACACTCTACCGCTCTCATATATTACTGCTCAGCTATGACAACGAGGAAGACAGAGAGTGGAAAAGAAACCCAGAAACTGAGAATAATCTTCACTGAGCACTAGTCAGTAATTAACTTGATGTGTGACCTTGGGCAAGCACGTTATCCCCTTGGCCTATCTTTGTCTCCCCATGTGTCATTTGAATAATTGCACTACCATGTCATGCAGGGTGCTTTAAAGCTTAATGTTTATACAACTTTTTGAAGATGCAAAACACCATATAAGTGCTAAGTATTATTGTAGTTATTACCTTCCTCACAGGGGGGGTTATGAAGCTTCGTAATTAATGTTTGTAAAACAAACCTCTGTCATCAGATGAAATATGCTAGAGAAGTGCAAAGTATTAATATCCTCAGTAATCTGATGTGGGTTTTACTGTTCTGTGCAACACTTAATAAAAAATAATTAAAAACAAACGTAAGCTGATACTGATAGGAAGGATGAGGAGGCAGGGCCGGATACATGTGGGGACAGACTGCTCTCCATTAATTAAGCTCAATACCATCAGTCTCCCAGACAGTGCCAAGTATTTTCTTGTTCCTGGTGATAATCATGCATTAAACTTAAAGCTGATTTTGGGTAACCAGAACTCTTGAGAACCCCAGAAAGACTTGCACTGCAGTCAGGCATACCAAACACAGCTGAAGCAACACAACTCTGACTCCACAACTCTTCACACAGCAACTGCTGCCTGGGGAATTGGATGGACAGAGAGCAAACAGGTGCAGGTATGCTCAGGGACCTCACAAGCACCTAGAAAGGGGCTGGAAAAAAAAATGGAAACCCACCTACAGGATCTCACTCCCATAGACCGAAAGTCCAGCAAAGATCGAGAAGCCTTTGGAGAGTTTCTTGGAGACCAATTACCACCAAAGAAGGAAAATTGCTGGCAACTGCTTTAGCGGCTTGAGTACCAGCTTTCTTCCCAGCACAGCAGATGCAGAGTAGTCACATACATGCATTAAACAAAACAGCCCTCCAAATGCTTCCTGTGACAGGGTTCCTACCACACGTGCCCTTGTAGTGGTGAGTAGTGGTTTAGGCTGTCCTGCCTTTATACACACAGGCAGCAACAGCAGCTCCCTGGCAGACTCCAAAAATCAACAGGATGTCCAAGCCCTGCAGATTTTTTGTGCAACTGTTAATTAGTCTTCACTCATATTTACTGTATTTGCCCACATGGTTTCTTCTGGTGCCAATTCTCTTTGGGTAACACCAAAGTGATAAAAGTGATACTGTTTTTTCCCTGCATGAATGCATAAAGATATGTCAATACTTTCCATAGGCAAATGGACTAACAGCAAAACTCAGATGAGCTACAGAAAGAGCTCAAGGAACTCTTCTATTACAGACAGAAGAGTCCCATGGTTCTTGCCAGGTCATCTGCAAGCCTTCCCTACAGCTTGCTCCACAGTGATGTGCATGATCAAACCTTAAAATGTCCTCAGAGAAGCATCTCCACAACTGCTTTCATGTCTGCATCAAGGAACTTGTTCTGGCATTCAGCTCAAGTTGTCCCCACAGAGTTTTTAGACAGGGTGGAAAAACAGCACCCAAAGCACCTGTCTTGCAGCAGGCTTATCTTTTTGTTTATCATTTGAAGGCACACAGCAAGGGGATCTGAGCTCACATCAGTCATTACAGTAATAAGTGGGTTTATCAGAAATCTTGGTTGGGCCTGATACACCATCAAAACAAGGAAGACACATAACCTCTCTCTTTAGAGGGCTTCAAGTGGTGATGGGAAGCAGACTACACCACCACAAGAAAGACAACAGTCACTTAAGAAGTCTATGGGATGAGGTGGGAGTATGAGAAGCTACACACACCCCCTTCTTCACACAAGAGGCTCCACTCAATACTTTTAAATCCTGAGAACCCACTCTCCCCCTAGACTGACTGACTTGAGACTCAAAAGGAATACAAAATGTGTGTGACACTCTGCAGCAGTGTAACATTTCTTCACTCTCTGCCCAGTGAAAAGGATCAAGCCAAATGTACCCTCACCGTCTTCAATTTCACATGGGAGGAGCTGGAGAGAGCGTGCTTCATTGGAGGATGCTCTGCTAATCCTTGCTATACATGACCGATAAGGGCAAAGGATTAGCATCACCAGCTGCTCTGCTAGAAAGTACAACATGGAAAATTGGATGCATATATGCAGTGTGGAGCGATTAGGAAGAACTGCCTCAAACACCTCCCCCTCCCCGTATCGCAGTTCATAATTCCCCATGTCATGCCCACTGCACTCCCCTTCAACACAGCCTTTATCTCTTGTCTCCTCTCTCCAAGTGCCATTTCCACTGCTAAAAGAGAAGCAACACCCCTTTCCCATCTGCACTAGAGCATATTACTCTTACCAAAACCATTCAGGGCAGCTGATCCACACTGCAGAAGGAGTAGAGAATTCAGCACCTCCTGCAGCTTGCCCTTAGCAGAGTGGAGATGCCAGACACACCAGCTGTGAGAATTCACTTTACCTCACATTTCGCTATCATTTGTCATATCAAAAAGACTTTGTAAGTACACAGGTGGAGGAAGAGGGCTGCTTCCATAAGCAATAAAACACAGCTTCCTCCGAGGTGGAACATTGCTGGTTAACAGGGCTCAGGAACATTACCTAATTGCTCAGGCTAGAAAGGGAAAAGCAATCTAAACTAATTTGAAGCTTCAGAGGGAATTAGGGAAGCAGAATATAATTACCTAAATTGGAATTTGGCCAGAAATCGGGGTGGGGGGCTGTCTCTTATA
>NW_020799097.1:91617156-91639968 GCF_003259725.1 Athene cunicularia
GGGGGGAAGGTAATTCTGGTCTTTAATGACCACAAACAATCAGCAACTTTGTTTTCCATTCCTTTCACAGAGTGGTACAGGCATGTATTTGATCTCACTCACGCTAACATTGCTCTTTAAGAAGCAGCTTTGAGGTAAAGAAAGATGCACTGGATTTACACCAACATAGCTGTCAATTACATTGTGGTGCTATATTAGAGACACCATAATGACTCACATCACTCAGGTGACCTCAAATTTGGGAATATGCACAGATTTTCAGTCTTTGAACTTCACAATTTTTAAAATCCTCCAGCAAATCCTCAGTGAAGTAAGTACAGACTAACAACCAACTGCAGCCAACTGCTTTTCAGAACGTTCTCTATCTGTCACCTCTACACTTTTCACAAAGCACCCACCAAAAACCAACAGGTTTTCTACAGCCAGCTGTTGGCTGCACATCTCTGGGTCCACTCGGCAGGACAGTGGCACTGCTCTGGGCTTCTACCCTGGCAGAAGATCTTGGTGGCAAAGGGCTTGTTCAAACCCTGCATCCCCAAAGCACGTATTGGTACAGCTCTTAGTGGACCTTGTGTCACGGTGAGAAGAGATCATAAAAGTGCACATTATCAATGAAGGAAAGCCTTCAATCTCATCAGCTCTGGCACGCCATTACTTTGAAGCTTCCCTGGTAATTTACAAGCTGTGAGAAGCAGCCAAACCAGATCTGGTTTGTTTTAGAGAACAAGACTCCCACTCAAGTCTGAAAGACTACATAGTTGCCTGCAGGTCACATAAAGTCCATATGTGGGCCAGGCCATGGTAAAATACCACTTGTAAAAAGTGGCCAGCAATGCCAAACTAGTTCTTTTCCACCTCCAACCCTGCAAGCACCAGCAAACAAGTAAAGACAAGGCTGGTGCCCTTCTGCCCCAGTCTACCTAGAAATAGAGGCAAAACTCAGCTCTGACAAGGTCTGAGCCTTAGCTATTCCTATCATAGATGTGGCAAGAACAAGCTAAAAAGCACAGAAGACCCTGGAGAGCAAACCCCACTCCTGTTCCCCTGTGGAGGCAGCTTGCCCCACAGCAGTCATTACCAGCCCTAACTCTGAGAGCTTTGACAGGCACAAAGTAGGCATCAAGACCACAGCCCCCATCATCCCTACTGGTCCTAGCTAAGTGCCTGTCTCACCTACCTTTTGCGGCCAGCCTCACTCCACTGTTAAATAGCAAGGACAGAGCTAATGCTGGGCAGCATTTGGGCTGATCCAATTGCACTGAAATTGATCCCCACGCTTTGCTTCAGCAAGGTGTGTCCACACAGACAACCTAGCACAGTGCTTAAACCCATGGAATTAAGGCAATGTATAAATTACACCCAGTGTTAGTGCTACACCAACATGAGCTTGAAGTAGCCCTCTACCAGAAGTATTACAAGGGGACAGAGCGGGCAACACCATCTCTGCTGTTCAGTACCAGTCACACAGCTTTGACAACACTGCTGTTCTCTTCTGAAGTAGAAGATGGAGGAGGTGAGACTGAAGGTAGCTTAGGGGGATAAGGAGGTCTGCCAGAAGGAATTAATTTCAACATTTTTAGTGCTTAATATAATCCAACAAAAAAAATTCCAAACCTTCACAGAATGAAAAATGTCACAAGCTAAAACACTTAAAATGCATGTACAAAAAAAGGAAACCATTGGCAGTAAGCTTTGGTCTCCACCCTCTGTCACACTTCAGTTCTTAGTGGTAAAGCAGGGTGGTGGGAGACACTGGCATCTCCAGCCTGCTGTAGACTGAGTGAAGCACTGGTCAGAAACACTTGGAAAGTGTCTTGCACTGACCTTGGAAAAAAGTCCAGAGGAAGCCAATGATGGGTTTTCTGTCTCTAATACATATGGATCCAATTCTACCTTCCGCTGCAAAATTGTAACTTTCACTGCAGTCGATGGGAATTACACCTATTTAATAGACAGCAGAATTGATTTTGTGATCTCAGGTGTCTGGGCCTGCAAGATTTCCAGCCCACATAACTTTAGATAAAAATCCAGCAACCCCAAGATAATGAAGTCTTTGAGATTCCACAAACAGTACCTCAGCTCAGAGGTGGCTGGAGCTCAATGCAATCACAAGCTTCTGCCAGAAACACTGCAGATCAGGACAGGACATCTCCAGTCAGGCTAAGGACTAATGTCATGAGAATTGCTACCTAAGAGATATTTTTATCGCTACCCCATTGCTCCTGCGCAAAATGCAAAGGGGATGAAGTGTACACAGAGCTACAATTCCCATGTAAGCGTTGAGCCTAAGCTTCACATCAAGCTGTTTGACTTTACTCTGGAAGCTTTACTTGTCACAGTGCAACTGCAACTATGTATTTAAGGAGATCCTGTTACCAGACAGAAGAGTGAGAAAGACAGCAGGAGCAGCCGTCACCTGCTGAGATGCAACTGCAACTTAGTCGGTGTCACGTTGAGGACTGTGAAGTGCCTGACAGGAGCAACAAAAGGTCACAGATATGTATTTTGCTAGTGGGTCTTGGCACCTTGATCTAAGCACCCTTGGGAAATGGGAAAACTCTTCAGCTTTGCTCCCCTTTGTGCTCTCCTTGCTGAGCTTCTGAGCATAAGTTGAGGGCAAGAGGCTGCTGCTGGAGTATGGCACCTGGGGGAGTTTGATGAAGAGGGGAAGAAAAAGACCCGAGGTGTGAGGACAAGCATCTACACCTTTTCTGCCAAAACATTTAATCTTTTCTGCAGTACAGGAAGCCTCACCATGCTGGATGAGCACATGAGGCACCACCTTACCCCGGGCAGCAGTGGGGAGGAGAAACTGGAGCCATGACGAGCAACAGGCTGGGAGCTCAGCAGGGCTCATCTCACAGGGCTGTCCCACAGCAATGCCTGCTCTAGACCTAAAGGCTGCCCTACAGTCCTAAAGATGAATTAAGAGTGTTAAAGCAGGACTTCTGCTCGCAATCCCTGTTCCCCTCACAGGATGCAGCCTCTGCTCTCCTCCTCCCTTGGGAGTGCTCAGCAAGCATTACTGCATTCAATTCAGCATCCCTTCTCAACGGTAGCTCAATACCAGTGGACCCTGCGGACCTGTCTGATGCATTGTTCCCACTGCACAGAAATTACATTGTTTAGCAGGCATGCTGGCCACAAACTACAACATTTTGCTGGCTCTTGGCCATAGTGATGGTGGCCCGTTAGGATGGGGAACAGAGGCTGCTTCCAGGGAGCGGGCTCTGCTGATGGCCTGTTGCTCATCTCCAAAGACAGAAAGCAAAAAGAAGTGCTGTGGCACCTTGCAGGAGCCCACACCATGACTGGAGAAAGGGAGGTGGGAAAAGAGAAAAACAGACACACCATCTCTCCTCTATGGAGGGCAAGAAGTTAGACTGGAGTGATCTAGTTCACTGCCCTTCCTCACAGCCTTACAGTCGTCTCATTGGCAAAGGGACAGATGCTCATGCCCTCCTGGCAGGCTGTTCATCAGCTGCACTGGTAAGGGAACCAGGCACAGAGAGATTAAGGATTGTGACCAGGATGCTCAGGGAGTCAGCAGTTCAGTCCAGGAGCTCACTGTACTCATCTGCTCTCATAGCTGTAGCAGTCTTCAACACCTATGGTGAGGAATAGCCTCTTCAGTGCTCATCCTTGCAACTTCCAGTCCAACAGCCTAGTCGCATGTCTACCAGCCTCCCACAAAGGGAATCACAGTACAGAAAACACCACAGCCCTCAGGGCCTATTTTCTGTACAGTAGCCAGCACAAGTAAGCACAGGCTGCCTGGTGCATCCCCACCCTTGCTAACCACTCACTACAACAACTCACACCACACAACACCCCAACAGCCTAGAAAAAAAGGTGCTACCAGATGGAGGGTTTTACTCCACTTACAAGCAACCTGATTTGCTGCTGCAGAGATACAGCCCCTGGGGAGTAACACAAGAGAGAGAAGTGATGAGCAGACAGTAGGAGATGGAGATAGAAAGCCTTCTTTGTGTTTATTAAAATAGTGTCTGCTAGTCACCTCCTTGGCAGTGGCAACATTTATGCTGTAAACCAGTGCCTTGAGTCAGAAGCCAGCACTCCTGGAGTAACATCAGCACCTCTTTGAGATGCAGAGTACAAATGCCTTGTCCCCACTAGAGGCGGGAGCACACCCTTAGCTACAGATATTTCACTTTCGAACTGCCCCAACACATGTAGCCCCTCGGCCTCCTGGATCCCTGTCTCACAGCCCCACAGCTCTTCAGACTGTGCTGCCTGCCACAAAGGGCTGCAGTTTTGCACTGTCTGAAACACCAGGTACTGGGAGGAAGCAAACAAGGGGAAGAAGCAACTGTCAGACATACGGCCAGCCCAGCCACGAAAACCAGCTGGGGAGGCTGTGCCCCACAGCAACTGCCAGCATTACCCTCCTGTTAACCCAATAATGCACATTACAGTATGCTGGATCCTTCAGCAGGGAAGGCACAAGGTCTCCCACATAACTTCTTCAACAATAGGTTTCATGCTACTAAACACACAACCTGCTCTCAACTCCTATTCATCGCTTGAGCCACATTCCTCAAAGTGGAGGTTGATCCCTGCATGTTAGCATTTCCCACTTCTCCCTTTGCGTGCTCCCTCCTTTCTCATAAAACTAAACACATGCAGGCTGTTTCATGGTCTGTCTCACCCAAATCAGTCTACTCGCCACAGAAACACATCCATGTGCGGGCAGAGCCCAGCAGCAGTTTAATGGTGTGTTGCAGTACCAAACACCATTTGAGCAGGGCAGGAGAAGGAGGAACATTAAATATGATCTCACATCAGACACTAAAATCCTTCTGCAGTCATAAAAAAAAAAAAGAAAAGCTCAGAACAGAACAAACCCATGGTGGGGTTTTCTGATTTTTGTTGTTCTTTTTTTTTGTTTGTTTGTTTGTTTTTTTTGTTTTGTTTTTGTTTTGTTTTGTTTTGTTTTGTTTTGTTTTGGTTTTTTTAAGTTTCAATAGTGCAATACTGGATATTCACACCAACACAGTGAGAAAGACAGGGTTTCACCATTCACCACTCATTGATGCTACCAAAGCACTGGGAGACACTCCCATCTGTTCCCAAATCAGGATACAGGATTTCCTGCTGTATCCTCTGCTGTTGCCCCACAGTAGGATGCTCACAGCTCTACTTCATGCAGCTGAAGAAAGAATAAAGAAAACAAAGTAGCACCTAATGGCAAAGGGCTCAGAGTGCCCTTGCATACAGACTGATGGCAACAGCACTGCTGGGAAGACACCATTACACCAGTTCCCACATAAAACGTTTGAGTTGGAGACCCAGGGAAGGCAGCTTTTCAGTAACTGTAAGGGACAGCTGGTGTGTCAGGTGTTGAGGAGGGTGGGAAGCAGTGGGGACTTTCAGCCCAGATACAGCCCCATCTTAAGCTGTTAGCACCCCCATGAATGCAAGGGCGCTCTGGGAAGGACTTGTCTTGATGGGCCACTGGAACCAGCCAGCTCTGTGGCCTTCCCAGGGCACCATGACAAGCAGAAACTCCAGGTTCATCTGGCTGGAGACACACAGGCTGTTTTCCTTCCTCCAACACTTTCCTGCCTAATGCTGCTGTCTGCCAAGCCCAAATGAGGCAGGAAAATGTGGGGGGTTATTGCGGTGAAGAGTAGAAAAAGAGGAATAGCCTGCTCCAATTGTTTGGAGACAATCAAGGTTATTCTCAGAGAGGAAACATCA
The DNA here is from genome assembly GCF_003259725.1 of Athene cunicularia. Taxonomy (NCBI): domain Eukaryota; kingdom Metazoa; phylum Chordata; class Aves; order Strigiformes; family Strigidae; genus Athene; species Athene cunicularia. The sequence goes on from NW_020799097.1 coordinate 91,622,878, forward strand.
GGGAGCAGCATCAGACCTGCCTGGGGAAAAGCAGGTCTCTGCTCACTGGCGGGATGGTATTTTGTTCAAAGACCAAAGAGCAGTTAAAACTCAGTTCTGTGCTCTGTATCCAAGGCAGAAATGGATGTGGTACAAGGAGCAAGTTTCATCCTGTAGCATGAGAACTGTCCTGCTTTTCCTTGGATTGCATTTCTCAAACTTTTTCTTCCCTCCAACCCACCAATCCCTTCCATAACTGAATCATGCCCCTTCTGCAGATACAAGGCTGGTGAAGAAGCAGAAAACATCCAAGCTGAGAGCCCAAAAGCTTCAGCTCCCTGTAGTTCACAGGGGCCAGAGAGACAGCTTTGAATCCACTGCAGCTATCTGGGCTAGAGCACATCTGCCCGGCAAAGCTGATCCCCTTGCTCCCCACTGTTTCTCACACAAATTTGCCCTTAATTCATGGGGAGAGAATGGAAGAGTTCCCATCACTGCCCTTACCTGGCTTGCGGGAAGCCAGTGTTTTGGCCGCAGTCTGCCGCACACACAATACAGACAGTCCCCACACTGACTCCAATTTAACACTACACTTGATGGGAATCTGTGGTCTGAGGACCAAAAAATAAACTGCTGCTCGTGTCAAGGAGAGCTGCCAGGGTCAGCAGCAAGGGCCAGTGGATGGAGCTGATCCCTCTGGTTCCATGGCATCAGCCCCTGGAGCCTGCCCGTGCACACAGGCTTGTGCAGCACGAGATTCAGAGCTGGAAGAGACTTTTGAGTCGAGCAGTGCCCTTCCCCCCAAGGCACAGCAAGCCCCCAGCAATGTGGGCAGGCAAATACATAAATAGGCAGATGTGAGTGCAGCCTGCAAGGAAAGCTTCCTCTAGCATTTCAGGGGAACTAACCATGCCGGTGGTGTTACCTCATAAAGAAAATACACTGTACAAGGCATCAAAAAGAACACAAGAATACACATCTACAGAGATGGTGGAGAGAAGCAGGTGCCGTTTTTCATAGTCCTGAACCCGACAGAGCCCAATAAGCTTTCTAGGAGAAACAAAGTCTTGCACAACAGCAGGGACACCAAGACGCTGTTATTCTGGGGATCTGTTGCACACTCTGCTGTGCATCCCAGGGACACACTAGGTTTCTAGTTTCTCAGATACCTTGTATACTTCTCCAGCAGCCATTTTCAAGCCATACTCCACAATATACACTACAAAACTTTAAATAAATATTAATTGGAAGAAACAGCTTGCCTCAGTCCTTATGATAACTTGTGAGTACTATGAATCCCTCTCTATTCCCATTTCCCTCAGCAGGGGAAGGATCACTCCCAGCATTTTCTTCCTACAACCAAGGCAAAGTAGTCCCCAGTCACCTTCCTACATGGTCCTACCCCAACAGTCTCCTCCTGCCAGGTTGCTGCTTGGTGCTGTGCATCCCAAATGGGAACAAGCACACAACTCGATACCAGTTTAGCTTCATCTCCTCAGCACAGTAGCAAAGCACATCTTGCTTTGCTGCAGGAATTAACACTGTAGAGGATGGGCAAAATGTTAAAGAAAACAGAAATGGTTCAGTTTCCTTTTGAACGGAGCAGTTTAGTGCCACTGCCCAGGAGGGCGAAGACAGGGGAATGAAAAGCCAACACCCCCAAAGCAATGCCAAGGACCTGCAGCTTGACAACTGTTTCATGAGTCATTTTTTCTGCTAAAGCCCTGGGAACTGGTCATGCTTGAGCCATGGACTGGACCAATTAGCTGGCATGAAAGGTTTAAAATCCTTCACCTGATGGCAGCCAATCACTGGCGCATGTCAAGCAAGAGGCACCTTGGATTTTAACTGTCCCTCTCTAGCCCATGTTGCTCAGAAAGCCTGGCACAGCACTTGCTCTGCGTGTTGTCCAGGAAGCCATGCTACAAGCTGGAGGTACGAGCCCCTCCTTCCCTTGGCAACGTGGCCAGCAGCCCTCCTGTAGCAGCTGTCACCCTTGCCAGCTGGGCAGAGGAGCCTGCCTGCCACCAGCCCTCTCTCCAGCACCCTGACAAGCCCTCTACTGACTATAAAAGCAGCAACAGAACACTCCACAGCCCCAATACTGTTAAATACTCTCCTAAATATTACAAAACACTGCTGTCATTGTTCCCATACATGCTCCCCTCATGCCATTGACTGCAGGGACCTCTACTTGACTGCTTTAAAAAAAATCTCATAAACTTTCCCACTCTTTCTCAAAGCTCGAGTTACTGCTCTCCCTGGCACTCAGGCTGGTTCCCTGAAAGTTATGGTCAAGTCAAAAATAAACTTGCAGTTTAAAAATTGCATAGATTTAAGATTTAAATTATTGGTTTACTTCTGCCTTCCTCCCTCCTCCCTCCAAGTGTTTCTGTGACCATCACTAAATTGAAGCGAGTGTAACAAGGTTGAGGGGAATTCCAGCCAATTTTAAAAGCTAAAAACAGCATAAGGAGAATAAACCCATCCTATTACTCCTCCCTACTCTTACTCTTTGCTTTTTATACAAAGGAAGGTTCTCCTCTCTTCCCCTCTTTACTAAAAGGATTTTTCCACCTTAGGCTCCCATATGTGGGCAAATAATGGATAACAGGCTGCACAGTGTCACTGGTTAATGTAGAAACCCAATAAAGACTTAAGAATCAGGAGCTTGGTCAGCTAAGTTTAGAGGTCTTCTCCAGTTCTTACATATTTCAAGATAATGTATTTCAAGACACAACACTGACTTTTCTGGCCTTCTCGGAGGCACAGTGCATGCTTCTATGCATAAACAAGGGCTTTCCAAATCACCTCCCCATCTCTCCCACCATGACTTCACAACTGCCTTGTTACCAAGCTAAACCCCAACTCTGGAGGTCTCAAGGCCGGCATAGGGACTGACAGGAAGCAGTTTGCATCAGACCTGCTGGTGACCCAACAGACACTGGAAACCATGAGCCTGATTAACCTTGTCTGTTTTTTCACTCTTGAGATTTCTGGCAGCTCTTGATAGCTGCAGGAACTCGATTTAAAGGGTGCTGGGACTGTTTCGTCATCTGGATTATGTCTGAGGCAGCCAACAGGAAGGAGTGAGAAGGGGAGCTCCATGTCCTTACAGCACCCTCAGGGCAACTCTGGGTAGAAGCTGGGCCTGAAGCTTGTTGTTATCATGTAACTTCTGGCAGACCCCCAAAAAGCATCAGGATCCAGCAACTCCGGCATCAGGCTCTTACATTGAGAAGCAGAACCCACACTGGCCCTCTCCAGAAGGAGCAAACTGGGGTCAAACCAGTTTTGAGCCCAGCTAGATCAGACAAACCCACCAGTGGAGAGCGCCAACCAGCCATCCTCAGAGGAAACCTGTTCCTCAGACATGGAGGACACATGGCCACACATGGAGGCAGAAACCACTTTTTACCTCTCTCCCCATCTCTTTAAAAGGCTGCAGGGAGGGCCGCTTTCTTCTCCCTGGAGCAGCTTTGACATGGCAGGTCTGTCCCAGGGATGCAAAGGGCTTCCCTGATCCCCTTGGATGGTGAGCCTGCTGCAGTGCCCAGATAACCCAAAGAGATGGAGGGTGACCATCTCAGAGTTTAATCAGGCATTTTTTTCAGCCAGTTATCTGGCTCAAGCTTGCTTCCCACTTGAGAAGCACCGCCCCGCTAACCCCCACAACAGGGCCCCCCTCTGTACACTGTGCAAATTGGAATACAAATCAGAGGAAAAAGCTTTCCTCTGTTGGAACAAATTGCTATAGATTCACCCCCGTCTCAGGTCAGAGCCCCCGATGGGAAATATTTTCACTGGCTGACTGCTAATAGACTCTGGAGCAGCCATCGGATCAATACCTGAATAAGAAAATTAGCCAAAGCACACAATCTGATTTTGCCTTGTTTTGAATTACAGCAGGTTTGTGTTTATTTCACTCCCTTTTCCCTCCTTCCCTCTCTAGCATACTTCCTCCATCCTTGCTCCCTGGTTACCTATCTATCAAATCTAGTCAGATTTGTGGGAATAAAATAAAGTACGTGCAGGAAGATATAATGCCTTTTGAAATATGTTTACATGGATTAGTATTTCCTAGTGAAACTGCAGCACCACCACTCCCTCAGAGGAGATGATTCAGGAGCAACAGCAAGATTTTCACACACCCTCCTCAAAAAAGCCATATGCAAACAATACAAAAAAATCTGCAAAGCAGGAGTGGGGACTGGCAGCACGGTCCCTCTCAGAAAACCCAAGAGGTCAGCAGCAAGGCTTCAACATTGGGAATTAAAAAAAAAAAAAAAAAAAAAAAAAGCAGCTCAGTCCTTTCAATTTGATATTGGTAGCAACGGAGATATGTAATTACACCTGGGCTAGATAGCAGATGACAGAGGGTGAGACAGATACTAGAAGTCATCCCCATTCTTGGAAAGACTTCACCAGCAAGGGAACCAGCAAAGTTGATGCCTTTCACAGGGTTTTAGCACTGTGTTTCTGGCAGCTGAACACATGGACCTTCCCAACTTCCCAATCCCTTCTTGCTAGTTTAAAGCCTATTTCACTTTAATCTGGAAATGACCCTACAAGAGGGAGAAAGAGAAAAAAAGAACATAGATACTAAGCACATTAAAAAAAAATGCTACCAAACCAACTGTTCAGATAGGGCACATTGCCCAGATAAAATTCAGTGGGAGTAAAATAATTCCTTCTACTTCCTACCCCAGCATCCCACTCTCCATGCCACCTACAACTGTGTCAAATGAAGACAGAAAGCACGACTCAATCTTCAGCTTCCTGCTCCAGCACATCATGCTGTGAAGCAAAGCCACCAACTGGGCACCTATGGAGAACTCGAAGTGTAAAGAAACCCCAGAGGATTCAACGTGAGACGAGGTCCCCCTGTCACATTAGCACGCCACAAGCAGCTTCGAACTAAACAGTGTGAGCAGGACCTGACATCCCCTTTACAAAGCTTCCCTGAAAAATTGCAAATCTTTTTTCCTACCTGGTCACTTGTTCCTACGCACCGTGGACACAGCCCTCTTCTCCTGAGATGGTGCACAGTGCAAGGCATCTAGATGCTGGACACTCCCTGCTTTCTAATCAAAGTGAGCAGGTGTCCCAAGAGACACCCTGCAAAATGCACTTTTGTGTGTAATAAATATATATTATATATGTACACACATACATGCACACACGTGTGTGTGTACGTATATGCATACACAGATATTTTACTCCCTGTGGTATGCGATCAATGAGTTTACCACCCTTCTCTATCATCTCTAACCCTGTGTTTGTTTAATCTTTGTGTTACACTCACAGAAGAATACTAATTATAACTACTACCAGAGATTATGCTGCACATAACAGAAAATTTACAGATGTCTACCAGTGCATATTCAGTTTCCCTGCTTGTCTGTGGCAGACTATGCCAGGAGTGTGCTAATTATAGCATGTTAATCAAAGAACTTTAAAGAGGAGGATAGGCCATAAAGTAATCCTTTCCATAAACACTATGTAGCAAGGACCATCTCATTGGAAGAAACCAGGAAAGACATTTTCCAAGAAAGCAGCACTTACATACTGGATCAAGTCCAGTGAGAGACCACCGAAATGATCAGGCAGGTGGAACATATGGTATATGAAAAAAAGCTGAGAAAAGTCTGGGTGGGTTGGTTTGTTGGGTTTTTTTTCCCAAGCCTTAAAAAAAAAAAAAAAAAAGATGAGGGAGATCTTACTGCTATTACCTAACTGGGATGAGGGGAAGGGGGAAGAAGATGGTCACAGAGTCAGACTCTCCTCAGAGGTGCATGGTGAAAGGAAGAAGGGCAAAAGTCACCAGATGCAGCATGAGAAATTCCTGTTGGCCACCGAGACAAAAACTCTTTCACCATGAAGGTGGTCAACACCACTAGAGAGGCCCAGATTGCTTATGGACCCTCCATCCTTGAGATGCTCAAAATTCAACTGGATGAGGTTCTTAACACCCTGTCTTATCTTCAAAGTTGGCTGTAATGTCAAACTAGCCCTGCTTTGAGCCGAGGGTTGGACCAGGTGACTTCCAACCTCTGTTATTCCATGAAGTAATCAAGGCAAGGAAGTGCTAGTTTGGCACCACCTAGACCAGGGTCTGTTCTGTGACTTTGCCCCCTCCAGTGGGGAAGAGAGACCATACCACCTTAAAAATACACACACAAAGCTAACAGATTTCAACTTGGAGATGTAGAAGCAAGGTAAAATACCAAAACCTCCAAGGAAGACTCTCAGGACATTAGACTTATTAATAATATAATTTCCTTTTGCTTATTTGTTTTTTTTGGGGTGTATATATTTTTTAATATTTATGCCATTATTGAAGATGTTGACAGAGATGAACAAGGGTTTTTATGATTTAGGGCCTCTATCCAGGCTGCAGTCCAGGCAGAAGAAACTTCTGGCAGTCCTTTCACTGAGATTCCAACTGAATCCTCAATTACAATTACTCTGGTGCAGGTTTAAATCTCTAGGCCTTGCTGTCTCCCAGAAAAATGGCAAGAGGAATATAAAGATGTCACAGCTTAGATGCAAGCTCAGTCCCAAGGAAACAGAACTATAGGGTTTCTTTTTTCCTTCAAAAACAAACATGGATTTCCCTCTCCCCTTCATATACAGTGTTGGTTTTCACCATTGTCAAGTTACTGTACTGTTTCCCCCCTTGAGGGCCATAAAACCCAGAAACAGCTTCTGGGAAGGTGGCCATAGAGTTCCCAAAACAATGCAAAATGTCACAGCTTTCCCCAGGCAGGGATTCCAGAGGAATGTAGCAGATTATCAGAGAGACAAAAGCAGTTTTCCCCAAATGGATGAATGATCCCTCTGCTGTAGTGCCTCCAACTGTACTGCTCACCTAAGGCACCTCACTGCTGCTGTCTGTAGGCATCATGCTGCTGAGGGAGAGCCACCAAATACTGAAGAGGATGAATAGACCAGCTATGAAAGGGGAAGAGTCACACTCCTGAGAGACTGGAAGGAAAAAAGAAAGGTCAATCTACATTTGAAGTAGATGACAGCTTCATGCAATTCTTTCCTTCAGTAGAAAGGGCTGCACTTACCTCTGTTGAACCTAACCATCCCCAGATACTGCAGAAGAACTACTGTTTTATACTTATTACTCATGAGTTATCTGAGAAACAACAAAACACTGATCTAGCAGCAATGCACATTATGAGCACACAAGTACCATGAGGAGACAGCTTCCTCTCTCCACCCTGGGAAGTCTGGTGTCTAAGGTTGTTCTGTCCTAGAAGATGGTGAAGTTGAGTTTTGGCTTCATTTCAGTGTCAGCACTGGGCTGACAGGTACCGTGGCCCAGCTGACCCCCCCCACCAGGAAGGGTAGCGCTCCAGAAGGCACACCAGCTCCAGAAGCACTCAAGCACTAAAAGACTTGGAGCCCACACTTCTTTCTGGGGGGTGGTAAGATGGACAAATAATCTGGGAATGTACCTGGCCCAAGAAAGAGGCAATAACTTAAAAAAATAAAGGTAAAGACAGCAATAACGCCTGTGTTAGGAATATCATGGACTGAATTCATGTGTGTAAATCTACACACTTAGTTGGCCAAAGAAGAGGGTGAAGCTGGCAAGATGTCTCTAGGAAGAAAAGCAGAGTGAGGGAGCCCTGGGAATCTGAAAAGCTACTTGACAGGAAAAACAAAACAGCTGAAAGTAAGTTTGCTCTCTCACTCTTGCTCTAAAATGGAAGCAGTGATGACAGTTCACACCCACAGTGTAAATGAAGAGCAGAGTTTGTTAGTGTGGCTACAGAAGCAGCACCACCTAAGTTCACGTCTGGTCTCACACACAGTCCCCAAGAAACCCAGAATCTAGCCCTTGAACCCAAACTCCCAGTTCCCTGATGACCACCAGGTGAGGTTCTCACCACAGTGCAATGATACATTTTATGTCAAATACGTGTGAATAATTACAAAAATATTAGCAGGAAGGAGAGACGCAGACACAGCAGAAAAGTCTATCTGCTCTGGTTAGCAGGGCAATCTAAACACATTATGCCTAGGTCCTTCTCAGATCTTTCTCCAAGAGTAACAAATAAAATCTGGCTACATTTGACAGAAAGAGCCTAGATTCACAGCAACTTTGGAGGCCTGTATGCACCCACACAGCTTCCACAGCACGTAAGGTACTTGGAAAATACCAAAGCAGCAAAGGCAGGCTGAGGACCTACAGCACCACTCAGACCCTCATGCCTCTCACACAAAGAGAGACACCACAAACTAGCCATAAACCCAGGAGGTGGAGAAGGACAAAAAGTTGTCATGCAAGACACTACCTGAGGGAATGTCCTTTGGCTGGCAAAGGAAGCTTCCTGCCCCCCTCACCCTGCCACCATGTGCCACTGGTCTGTATCTAACTCCTTCAAAGTCAACTATTCAGGTTAAAATCGGGAGAATCAAGTCACAAATATTAACCCTCCCAAATGGAGAGCAGTTCCAAGCACAGCTGATCAAGCCACACACAAACACCACGAGGTAGACAGATGCTCCAGTATGGGAAAGGGACACGGGCAGAGCACTCAGCTGTGCTGAGTTCTCCAGTCACCATTCCTTCAGCATGTGCTGAAGATACTCTGCACTTCTGGAGAAGTGCTCAAAAGCTGTGTGGAAGAGGGTCAGGGAAATACCCCCTCACCAGCACCATGCCTGCTACTTAATCTTATTCATACAAAAAGATCAAACCAAGCTTCCAGCTGCTCTTTGCCTTCAGTGCTATAACTCAGTACAAAGGTATCGCTGGCAGCATTTCAATGCCACTTGGTTTTCCCTTGCTGCTGCTTCATCGGTAGGAATTGCTGTTGTATTTGGATATTTGCATGCGGGGAAGCAGGGGAAAAGGGCTTTCTTCAGTCACAGACCTCTTGCAGAATTTTGTTGACATACTCATTTTATGCACAAAGCCCTCTCTTGCAGAGCCAATGTGTGTATTTAAACTAAGTGATAATGTATCCCTTTAATACAGCTGTTATTGTTCAAACAAATATTATTTTAAGCAAAGTGATTTCAGCGAGTATTCTGAAGGTGAAACAACAGGAATCTAGTAAAGAGAGAAGGCAGGGGAGAAGATGGTGGGGACAATGGAACAAAGACTCCACACCACCAGGCCCTTATCTCCAAAGCCGAGTGAGATCCTGAACACTAGCTCTATTTATGTCCCATCTTTCTAGCTGTACTCTTTAAGGCCAGCAGAAAACTTAAGGAACAAATGTAGGTGACAAGGGCCAGAAGAAAAGTTTTCCACCACTGTAATGCAATTAAGCAATGGAAAGAAAGAATTCCTCTTATCCCAACACAACAATCCTGCCAGAAAGCAAAGGATGGGAAAAAAACAAACCAAAACAAACCACAAACAACTTTTGCCAGCTGCCTCCAATTCACTTCAAGACAGCAAGCCACAAGAGTGACAGGTCTGCAGCGTCTAGGAAAGGATACTCAAGTAGCATCACATACCAGAGAAAACAGCCAAAACCTTTTGGGGTACAAAAGACTGTATTTTCCCATTGTTCCAGACTGACTGATGAAAGCGGAGGCATGACTTGTAGAGAGTTCAGCTATAATAAGGGTTATCCCATTCTGGAATAATCACAAGCATAATCCAAGTCCTCCGGAGTAGTGGATTTTGAAACCAAAGCGCCCAGACACTTTTCAAGCCCAGAGAAACAAGGAATCCCCCTACAGAAACCATCTTGGAGGGTAGGTCCAGAAAACGGTGACTACAGAGCTTGGCCTCTCTGGTGGCACGTTACCTAGCTAGCCAGAGTCTCAAGGCACTGCACTCTGGTTGTACAAAGCAAGCATGCTTTATGAAGAGGGTTCACACGCTCAAGGATTTTCTGTGCTTTGATGACAGATCTGTTGTCAGGGTTCTCCAACAGCAGCTCGCCAAAGGCAGCTCAGGGACTGTGCCTGAGAGAGTGGCAGCAGCTCAGTGACCACAGAAACCAGCCATCAATGAAAAGATGCTCATCAATGCATCGAAGTGGAAACTACCACAAAACTAAAAATGTCTTGAGTCAAAATTTAATGATGAAGGGGGAAAAAACAAAAAATCAGATGTCCATGAAAACTTGTTAACTACTAAGAGAGGACACCACACAAAAACTGAGGTTGCCTGTTTATACCCTCTCCCTTCACATCCAGACAGATACAACTCACTGAAATCACCAGCTTCATCTTCAAAACATCTGTCCATGGCAGACAAAAGGCACCACCTTCCATTTGCACAAGCAGGCGGCCAGGAGAAACAAACAGATCTGCCCTTTTTTTTTTTTTTTTACTGTTTGGTTTAAGCTTTTTTTAAACATACTTGGCTTACACTGAAGTCTTTAAACAAAAAGTCATAAAGGAAGACTGACAGCCACAGGATCCAAGACATTATGTGCAGCATTTCAGGCCAGCAACCAGAGCAACAGCTCATCTGGATTTAGCTCCCTTGCCTTAGAATTAAAATGCTATCTACAGGAGTAGCACAGCAGAGCCAAAAATTGTAGCCAGGAAAGTAAATCTTCTAAGATTTCCCCCCACTATACTTCTAACTTCTGTTCTCCCAGAGGATCTGAAGAAACACACCCCATTACTCTCAGCCAGACAGTAGCAGAGGCTGGAGTCAGAGTCTGGCCAGCAGCTTTTGCTGGTGGATCTTGGGCACCAAGATAACAGCTGCCTGCTCATGCCCCTGTAGCTGCATCACTTCCTTCTGGGCTAACAAGTAAAAAGTCATCTGTGTCAGCAAGGCAAGAAGGTGTGACAAAGCACATGCAAGAAATAAGACCTTATATAAAAAAAAAAATCCAATCAGCCAAATATGCCTGGAAAACAACTTACAGTGACTAACTGGATTGGAAAAAAAAAAAAAGAAATAAAATACAGGAAAGCCCAGAAAAGTTAGTTGAGCAAATGAACCCCTTAATTACAAGCTATTGCCCATTTGACATCACCATGTGATTTGGGCTCCAGCCTTGGTGTTACCTATAGCTGTTTCCCCACAGACAACAGCAATGCTCACAGAGCATTCAGGACCTTAAAAAAAAAGTGTATATCAGTACATATACCAAAAAACCTACACTAAATCCTCCCATTTCTTGCAACAGGGGTGCTAAGACTAGCCGCCTTTTATGTGACCCTGGAATTACTGCTATCTCCCTCTCAGAGATGTGCAATCCTGTTCAGGCAAGGCTTCCACCTGGCAGGGCCAGCAGTTCTCACTTGCTCTTCCAATCCCTCACTTTGAACAGCAACATCATGGGTATTATCATGAGGCCAATGAAAGAGCGAAATATTCGCACTCCTAGAATTTACACATCATCAATCAGCATCCATTTCTTTTCTCTCTCTCTTTTTTTTTTTTTTTAATCTAGCAATAGCTAGACACATTTCTTTCTCATTTCCCTGTCTACCTCACCAAGCATATCACAGATCCTAGTACTTTTTAGCACCTTCCCCTGCTTCCTCCTTCTGAGAAGCTTTTATTTAGGCCTAACAAGCAAAAAGCTCATACGGTGTTTTCCTTCCCCCACCCTCTCACTTACTACTTCCTCTAGACCTGCTTTGAAACAATCAAATGCAATTCTTAAATTAAAATCTGTTTATTAAGAATTAGCTCTGTTGGAGCTTTTCTGCATGCTGCTCTACACAAAGGAAGTTTGCAATGCTGTGATGCAGGGCTCGCTCCTCATTTTTCTTTACTGCTCTTTTAAGTGTCTGTACGAAATGCCCTGCTGACCCATCTGAAGCTGAGTGATAAGCAGCTGATCTACTGCGTTTTACCGGATGTCTCTTATCTAAAACCATCTCCTTAAGCAAGCCATATGCTGCAAACATACTTTGAAATGTCTCCATAATAATCTGAGAAGCAGAACTGTTTGTCAAATAGCACACACACTACTGCTGGCCACTTGGAATAACCATCAGACACAAGTAGGTACATATGCTCATTGTGATCTGCAAAAATCAGTGTGGCATCTTTGCCAAGGCTTAGCAAATGCCGGAGTGGTTTCCAGTTTCGATAACTACCATTCACTTTGGCTAATTTCTCCTTTTACATAGAGTTTCAAGCCTGATTACCAACCACGAATATATAACAAACTGCTCCTTTCAATTTGTTGTGGTGATATTCATGCCTTTCACCTAACATCCCAACATGAAAGATTTATGGTATTAATCATGCACATCATAGTAAGCAGTCATTCTCTACTGTCGATTGCATTTTTCTGCTGGAATAAGGATGAAAGTCCTGAGCTGCTTATCATTTGACCAGCCAGAAAACAAACTATTATTGTGCTATTTTAACCAAGGCTGGAGCTTAGTTTCTATGGGTAACGTCTTCAGATGCAGCTACATGGTTCAGGAGCTTGACTATCACATTTTGAAAAACAATTTAGAAACTTAATCACAGCTAAATGCAGGGCTTGTCTACACAGGAGCTATTCAGGAATAGCTTTTCAAAATTCAAAATTAAAGTTTAGTTCTAGACCTGTTATCTAGAGGCTCTCTTTCACAACAGCAAGTTGCATTAAGCCAGCTTGCATTCCTGCTTTGCAAGCTATGCTGGCTTGAAGGATACCACTGACCAAGAACAACCCTGGCATTTGTCTTGCTAGAGTGTGCAACTACTGGATTGCAGTAGCTAAGCTGCTGCAGCCCTTGAGCTTCCAAATGCACCCCACAATAAACCAGCTAGTTGGATTTATAGCATTGCTTACCTAGATGCACAGCCAGGAGTTGAGTATATTTGTTTGTGCTGCAATCCAAAACCAAGCATGAAGCTGGTGCAGATGGCCCACAACTTATTTATCAAGGAGTGGAGTGCAGTATGTTGCTGTCAGGTGACACCGGGTCCAGGGGGCTCAGCACACATTGCAAAGCCCACCCAGGGCATTGCATAAATGGTTGGAGCACAGGCCAGGCTGAGCTCCACACTGTTACAGCTGTACTGTGATCAGTAACCAAAACAGCTAATTTAAAGCTGGCTGAAGAGTGTACACACAAGTTAGTCCTACTTTTGCATAGGCATAGTGTACATTCATCTTAAATCGATTTGTTTGCAAAAACATTCCCGCAATCCCACTTTCTCATAGCATTGGAAAAGCCCTTGTATTCTTACTCAGCTTTCAAGTATTCCTCATTTGTAGAGGTACAAGGAATAGGAAGGTGATGTGTTTTGCTACACCTTAAAATGGGACTCTTCCCAACCTGCAGCCAACACCCCTGCCCACTTCTGAGTTCCAATTTCCAGAGATAATAAGATCTTCTTATTCAGCAATTATCTGATGACTGATCAAGATAATCTCCTCCTCCAACACATACTTGTGAATTTTAGTTCCTCTAAATATTAAAATATCTTTCAAAAAAACCCCAACAAACCCCACAACAAAACACAATACAGAAATCACTGACATTAATTCCTTTTGGCCTTCCTTAGCATTTAGGAAACAAAACACTAGAGATTTCTTATCTTCATACTTGTAAGAGAAATAGGAATACAGCTTAGCACATACTTAAAATAACAAAACGTGTTGGAATATTCAGATTTTCCTTTTGCTTCTTCAAAAGCTGTGCTCTGCTCTGGCATCCAGAATCCATGATGCTGAGATAACTGGATCAGAGCCTGTTTTCAATGGCTTGTTCCTTCTTATCAAGGATGTATTTACCTTGGATCTATCAGCTACAGGGATTGCATTTAATACCAGCTGCACTTTGCCAGAGAGAAAAGGATGGTTAAAACTTTGCTGATGTTCAACTCTGCATTCTGCCACGAGCAGATCATTTAATCTCCATCTCATTTCCCCACATGCAGAGTGGAATAACTGTAGGCAACAGAGGCACTGTAAAGGTGGGAGTTCAGAGATATTACAGTGATGGGAAAAACATAAACCCACAAGAAATCCTGCTTGTGCACTCTGAGAGGGATTTTCAGGGTCTAACAACTGCAATTGAAATGCCCCAGACCAGTTAAGTTTTCTTAACACCCCAGCTGGATACACTTGACTAGCAGGGGAGTTCAGTCTCCCATCCCCAGCTGGCTCTTGCTGCTCAAATTACTTCTGTGAGCCTCAATTTCTCACATTTCTGCTGTTTCAAGGGATGATCCAAGTCATAATAATCCATTTATTAGTGAGACAGTCATTCTTCACTTTAATTCTACAAATGCCTTTTTCCACCATGCAAGGCATGCAACAAGCACCAGAAGGTAAAACGGCATTGGTAAAAGCCGTTTTTCCATGTTTCTCAAACATATGTCCAAATCATACCTCTGTTCTTCCTTTTTATTTTATCACAAAAGCACAGAGATGCACAAGATTCCATCCAAATCTGTCTTAAAACAATTTATGCCAATTAGCGAAGGACCATTTCCTTCTGAAACAGCAGCAGCAATGGTAGGCAGCTATTCTCGTATTAAATGTCCACCTGCAGACATCCTAAAGCCTTTCTCACAGCTTGACTTTAGCTTTCAATGTTATGTCAGTTCTTCTTTAGGCGACATTTGCTAATTTGTCTTTAGAAACTGCCGTTCTTACTACACCTTTGTCAATTGCTATCCTCACCCTACCATCACTTCCATTTACACAAACCCAGCAAAAGTATTTGCACTCCATTTGTCCTACACCACAGCTCACAGCAGAAAGAAGCCACAGGCCAGCACATCACAGCCAGATGGGTTTTTAGTTACATCAGTGATATCCCCCTTATGAAAGCTAAAGCGATAGCAGCCCACACCATGTCCACGGGCAATTTGCAGCATGAGCAAAAGGAGCAACAAGAAGGCAAGAGACTGGCCAGATCGACAAAAGCTGCTTGAGATCCTTGCTTGACACCTTGCTGCACCCCTTCTCTGGAGGTCTGCAGCCCAGCACAGATCCGTGACCCACTCAGAGCAGGGCTGGTGACTCCAAATCACCAGGCAGCTCTGGCACCACAGCTGTCCCGCCTTCTTTGTGACCACTGAAATAACATAACTGTGTCTGTGCTGCCGTTCATTACTAGCACCATACTAAGAACACAGAGTGCTTTACAGAAGCGTACAAAGGGAGCATCCTTCTCAGAGGAGCGTAAACATTGCTAGACCATACAGCTCTCTGTAGATTTTGGGAATACAGTCATACAAGCATACACTGGGGTAACCATATTGCCTAGTCTAAAAGAATAGGTAGAAAAATTAAAGAAATAATAACTTTCATTCATCTGTCTGTCTCTCTAGTTCCCTAATCAACTTCAGGAATCTCCTTTCGCCAGCCATGGACCAGATCATTTAGGCATGAAAATTTAAGGTATTAGTAGTCTGAAGCTGACCTGGGATACAGTGTGGCACACACACTGGTTCAAAGAGCTCCCTGTAGGCCTGTTCAAAGGCATCCTTGTAGCCATGACCTCTGAAGACAATATTGCACTAATCTAGGAACCCTAAGTCATGCTTTCCCAAGAGTCAAAGCACTAGCATCAATCATGTCCGGCTCTGGCACGCTCAGCTCTGCTGCCTCACAGAGCCATCACAGCACTTACGCCCCCACCTGAACACATTAGGGGCCCCAAAAGCCAGCCACCACCATGCCGTCTTTTCTCCTCCTGCCAGAGCAGTATCTTCATCAGTGACAGTGAGGTCAAGTGCGCCCTCAGCAAGTTTGCATATGACACCAGGCTGTGTGGTGCAGTTGACAGGCCTGAGGGACAGGATGCTGTCCAGAGGGATCTGGACAAGCTTGATAAGTGGGTCTCTGTGAACCTCATGAGGTTCAACAAGGCCAAGTACAAGGTCCTGGGTCAGGGCAACCCTCAGTATCAATACAGGATGGGGGATGAAGGGATTGAGAGCAGCTCAGCTGAGGACTTGGGGGTACTGGTGGATGAAAAGTTGGACATGAGCCAACAGTGTGCACTCATGGCCCAGAAAGCCAACCATACCCTCAGCTGCATCGAAAGCAGCATGGCCAGCAGGTCAAAGGAGGTGATTCTGCCCCCCTATTCCACTCTGATGAGTCCTGTGTCCTGTCCATGGACCTACTGTAGCAGATCCAGAGGAGGGCCACAAAAATGCTCAGAGTGATGGAACACCTCTGCTGTGAGGAAAGGCTGAGAGTTGGGGTTGTTTGGCCTGGAGAAGAGAAGGCTCAAAGAGACCTTACTGCAGCCTTCCAGTACTTAAAGGGGCTAATAAGAAAGATGAGGACAGACCTTTTTAGCAGGGCCTGTTGTGGTAGGACAAGGGATAATGGTTTTGAATTGAAAAAGGTAGATTTAGACTAGATATAAGAAATAAATTCTTTACTGTGAGAGTGGTGAGGCACTGGAACAGGTTGCCCAGAGGTGGTAGATGCCCCATCCCTGGAACATTCACGGTCAGGTTGGTCAGGGCTCTGGGTAACCTGATGTAGTTGAAGATTTCCCTGCTCATTGCAGGGTGTTTGGACTAGATGACCTTTAAAGGTTCCTTCTAACACAAACTATTCTTTCCTCATATCTGTTCAGATTCCTTTAACTCATTTAATCCTACCTTTTCTTTCCAAGAACCAAACCCAACCAAACAAAACCCCAAGTGAACAAAAAAAATAATCCCAAAGCCACAATCACACACTTATGTGAAGAAAAAAGAAACGGGGACTACGATTGCAAAGCTAATTCAGGATTTAAGAGGCCTGTGTGATCTTTTACGGGAAACGGACAAGACGCTGCAGGGAGGAAAGAACAGCACTTTCCCACTCTACCAGAGTATTACAAAAGAGAGAGAGGAGGAAGGAAAAAAGAACGAACAGATAATTAACTGCTTGGGTACAGTGTGACAGAGCTTCAGCCCCTAAAACAAACCAGAGAGACGTAAAGCAGCATGCAAGCAGCCACCACCAGAACCCTGGAAGCAGCAGCTCGGTCCCGGGCCTTCACTCCCGCGAACTTCGGCCCCGCTCCCACTCTCGGGAAGATGCCTGGAAGACGGACAGGCGGGGTTTTCCCGACGGCCGCCGAGGCCAGGCAGTGCCGAGGCCAGGCCGCGCCGGCCCGCCCCACGCGCGACCGCCAGCGCCTCTTCCGCCGGGAGCCGGGCGCTCCCAAAGCGGCGTTGCGGTTTCCACGGGCTTTGCCCTGAGC
>NW_020799097.1:91640018-91645810 GCF_003259725.1 Athene cunicularia
GAAGGGCCGGCGGCGCCCCTGGCGGGAGGGAAGGAGGAGCGGCCGCAGCCGGCGCGCTGCACCCGGGCAGAAGTCGGCAGGGAAAGCAAGGGCAGAGTCAAGACCTTCGTTCCAAGAAACATCGGACGCCGGGCGCGAAAACCCTCAGCCTCCCAAGAAGTCCGTCCCAGATAGCCCGCGGGTAACAGCCCTTCCCTGACTTCACTTTCCTTGAGCCAAGATCAGCCGACGCCCGGGGTCTCCCTTTCCTGGCTCCACTTTGCAAATCCTTTCCTAGCTCTTTAATGCAGCGCTTTTGATCGTCAGCTCCATGGGCTATCACACATTTAATTTCTTCTTTTAAACGCTAAGCAAGTGCTTGGCTATAAAAAACAAACATCTGTTGTTCCTTCAACCCCTTCCCCCGAAAAAGGGCAGATGAAAGCTTTTTTCTTTCAAAGCAAGTGCTTTGGATTCTAACAGAGTAGAGATCTCACCAGTTAAACATGGGCACAGAAACATGAAACACACGCACTCTCCTCTCCCACTTCTTCGCAGCACATCATTTGCTCTGGTGGATCCTGGAGGCCCTGCCAGATCTGCATTCTGCTGTGGAGTGTCAGTGCCATATCCCTCCCCCTTCCTCCACGAGCCTGGGGGACTGGCACATTTTCCCCTTCTGAATTTAAACCCGTGCAACACCAGCAGCTGATTGCAAAGGGTGGCGGGGATATGGGCACTTGGGGTGTTCACCCTGACTGCTTGAGAACAGAAATGCTCTCAAAGTTTTCTTGATAGTTTCAGTCTACGTAAGGCCTAGGCTACCCGGTACAGCCTAAAGAAACCCACATTGTATTACCAGATGCGGGTACCTACAGCATCTCTGAGAACAAACCAACATTTTCCACCATCTCTTGTCTGGAAGGCTCATCTTCCACACAGCAAAATGCATCCCCTTCTGAGGGCACAAAAGAGCAACCCTCTGCACAAAAAATACCAACATCTCGCCTACCCTAACGAGAACCTCATCAGTTAACTGTCCCTCCACAGCTACACAGGCAAACCAGTTGCCTGTGGACTCAACCTTATACTGGCTAGAGAAACCTTTTGCAGGTAAGGTTCAGAACATTCCCAAACAAAGAAACACCCTCCACCCCAAGCAGTCTTTCACTAATAGAAATGCATCTCTCTCTGTGGCTTTTGCCAGCACATTGGCACTGGGCAGAACACAATTTTTCCCCACCTCCCAACTCTGCCCTCCTCATAACAAGCTGTAGCCAGGCAGGCAAGACTCTTAGGCATAGACTATGGTTAATGAACCAAGAAAGCACAGTACATGTGGAGGGAGAGACTGGAAGCCTGAATCTGCATTATTCAAGCAAGCAGAATAGCAGTAACTCCAGTCAAAACACAGGCAAAACAATAGGGCTTCTGGTTGATGGGAAGTGTCACAAGATCTCCGAGTTTCCAGCAGCGAAGACATTTAGTCTTGTTCCTTAAAAATAAGAACAGCAGCCCCAGCAGCACCGCCTCCCCTACTGCCACTGCTGAATTGTTGTCCGACTACTGAACCTCCAAGGCCACCTTCTGCTGCATCACCCACTTATCAGGAGCCACTTACTTGATCTCCCTCCCCTCTCCCTTAAACTCATCTGAAATACATATATATATTTAAAAAAAAAAAAAAAATCCAGTGCAAACCTGACACAGTGATAATTTTAAAAGCTATGCTGCTCATGTCAAATTATTCAACATCTGTCTTCATGTTCCCACAAAAATTAGCATAGGATGGTGGTTTCTGATGACACCTCTAGTGAAATATTTTGACTTCTACCAGCAAGTTGCAAACAACCTGTCAAGAGGATAATGTCAGTTTTCTAGTACTGCATATTAAAGCCAATTGAGGGCTTATCTGGTGTGTGAAGCTACCGACCTGACCTAAAAGCAGAGGCTCTGGTGTCACAGGAGGGTGAATTTGACACACTACAGCTGGAGAACAGCAAGGCATAACAGAGCACAGGGCTGGACAGATTTAATGCCTTGACCTTGAAGAGCTGCTAAACAACTTTGCAAATCTTGGACTGACCCAGCCCTTTGGTGAGACTGTTTCTATAGCCCTCCAACCAGAAAACTCATTCCTGTAACCAACAGGCTACAGCTTAACCAACCACAGATTTAAGGGCTGGACAAGAAGAAATGGCTGAGCACAAAGCACCTGTGTACATGTGCGTGTATATATACACACACTCACTCATAAAAATACATATATGCATAGGCACGCATAGTTTGGAGAACCACTCATACGTTGTGCTCATACACTGCATTTTCCAAATGGATCAGCCAAGAAGTGGCTCACAGGAGCCAGCTCCACCGCTAGCAATTCAGCAATCTGCTCACCCATTTCTGAGGGCACAGGGTGCACTGGGATAACAGCAAAATAGCTCAAGAGCTCCATGCCTGGACTCCTATCCCACTGGCAAAACAGCTAGAGGCAGAGGCAGGGTAGAGGGACTGATCCCGGTCACCGAGCTCAAGGTTAATGTTCAAGTGTGTCTGTGCCTCCAGAAACTGGCAGCAAAAGACAGGCACGCACAGAGGTTGCAAGATGGTGTGAGGCATCCTGCATTGAAAACTCTAGGAAAAGAGTTTCTACTTTACAGGTAAGAGGAGCAGGAAACAAATCATGTCACACGTACATGAAATAAAGTGTGGATGTTTATGGCCTAAACCCAGGATATGTTTTACCATGACACTCCTCCATCGCAGAGGCAAGAAAACATTCTTCCACTAGATTTTTTGGCTGCCTGCAGTGGCATCTCACAGGTGATTCAGTGTGATGGTGTCTCTTTAAAGATAGAGCTTTACTGGGTCATTTATTCCCCACCTCAGAGGCCAGGGCAAGACTATTCTGTACTGGAAGTGCTTCACCCCCACCAGTTTCAAGTGCATGAAGCACTGCAGCCCATCCAGCCCCTCTGATCACGGTACCAGGCAGCTTTCACTGCTGCCCAGCCTAAACCTTCCTTATATTCCCCTTCCATCATCTTGCTGTAGCCCCTCATCACACACTGAGATGACCATTCCTGAAATGCCTTTTCTGAAGGTGAATTGCAAGAGGCAGGCAACAAAATATCCCTCTCTTTTATTCAGCCTGAAAGGCTGCTGCTGATCAGCTGGACAGTGCTAGCTGCAAGACAACCCAGAAATGTTAATTATATACTGCACACGGAGTAAGCAAAGCAGCAGCCCTGTGCACGCTCTGAAGCAGAGCTACACAAGTCCTGAAGTCTTCAAGGCTGACTAGGAAGCAAGAGGCATACTCTTCCCTTCAGAAACATTCCCTGTCCTCCCCTATCAGTCTAATGTATAGCCTCTAAGTGTTGATAACTCCAAGCCTGGAAAGGCGAGTCCCCTTTCTCCTTACCTCTTCCTCCCTCCTGCCAAATTCTGACATTTCCTAGAGCTCTATTACAGCTTGCTCCTCATCTTGATGATTCAAAGACACATCTAGTTTGGGAAATGGGGTACCACAAAAGCCTAATAAAAAGTTGCCTCTTGGCAGTCTACTGAACTGCCTTCTGTATCAGGCCAGCCTTGTCTTATTGCAACAAACAAGGCTGAAAGGATGGGATCAGCTAATGAGAAGAGGGCTTCAGACACACTTCAGTCATTACAACAAATGCCAATTTATATAACAAGCCTCTTCAGGTAGCAGGCTAAAAGCACCTTGACTCCTAATTAAATTGCACCTCCATTGCAAATGCTCCTCTCCCTGAAACCTCCTTACACACATTTTATTTATACCATTCATCTCAATAAACCTCTCCAACAACTCTGCTCTCCTAGACAGAGGTCTTTTGTGCACATCCATGTGGGTGTATTATTTAAAGGGTACATCACATGGATACTTTATCTAGTTTAATCTGATTTAATCTCAGCTGATTTACTAAAGTGAAATATATTTATAGACCCATATAGATGCCTCTCATCATCTCCATCGCCATAAATAAACATTCAAAAGTGGAAAAACAGATCTGAAACATGGTACTTGAGTTCCCATAATTTCTACATTAAGTACCACATGAGACTGACATTCACAACACAGAACACTCAAGTACAGCTTAAAGCTATGGTGAGAGACTAACATTTAGGACAAACCGAAGTGCAACGAGGCAGTGGGACTAGTTTCTAATCCTGCTTTATTTATCCTTGCAAATATAACAGTATCAATCCAGCTCTGCTCGAACCATCAATAACAGCAATCTCGCATCCAAACAAACAGCGCTGGCTGCACAAGGCATGAAATCAGTGCAGGGTAGTGGACTGAAGGCAGGATTGGCAAAGACAATATGAAAACTATTAGTCACCATAGAAGTTTGAGGTGTGCTGATTCCACGAGACACTGCTCTTGGCTGCGCTCAGCGACAGCTGCATATTAAGGCTACTGATGGTCTCAACAGATAGTTTGAAGAGGTAGGGGAGGGGAGAAGAGGGGAGAGACTGGATTTCTCCTTTGTGTAGTTAAGTAAGAGAACAGAAAGAAGTAGTGTACCATTTTGACTTAAAAGAATGCCTTCATCTTAGTGCATGAATATATCTGTGCTTTCTTTTGTACACAGCTTCTCCAATCTCTGAGAGAAAAAGACAAAAACATCAGTAAGTTATTCCAAAGATCTAATTTAGCAGCAACTCTATCAAATGCAAGTTCACTGAAGTGGATGAAAAATCACAACAGGCAACCTTCTAAAGCACATTTAAGCAAAATCAGTTTTAAGGTCTGTCCCTCTTGCTATGATCCTGAGCAGAGAGGCCATTCTACAGCAAGTGACAGCTACTCAGCAGCAATCACACTGAAACAAAATAGAAGTTCCACTAGCAGATTACCTGTTTTAAAGGATTAAATAACCTGCCCTGACCAGGTTTCTGTACCACAAACTCATTCTACTCCTCATCTTTCCAGCCTTCAGAGGGTCCTACAGGTTTCCTCTGAGCATGCAGACTGGGAGAAAACACATATACTAGGAGGAAGAAAGGGGAAGGAAAAAAAAAATAGGAAGCTAAACATCCTCCATTTAAAATGCTTATTTTACAAAACAGACCCAAACTCAAATTAACATCCCAGCCCTCAAGGAGAAAGGAGGAATTGTTTCCATTAAAGAAATACATCATTAAAAAGTGACCTACAAAGACTTACCCATAGTCAGTGAGACTGAACTGATCTTTGCCAGAGCTCACACAAGAGACTGGCTGCGTGCTGTTAAAAAAAGAGGGAGCGGGGGGGCTGGATTCTCTCACTGGGGTCTCTCTTCAGAGCTCAGAGAGCTTGGCTTGTTAGAGGCAGAGGCATGCCTTCCAGAAGGACTTTACAGCAACGCACAACTGAGTTGTAAGCCAAGATAAAGCCGGCTTGTTATGAGAGGCAAGTCTTGTGGGTTGCTTTTATTTATTTTTTCCCAGTGTATTGGAAATGCAGATCTTGTAAAGCGAGAATTAAGAGAGGGCTGGGGAGAGGGAAAGGGGGGCTGCACGGCTGGCTGAAGTAAATCCCAGCAGTTTGCTCAGCCCAGGGCTTGTGCTCGCCGGGGGCGCAGGGTGCCGGCCCCAGCCTCTGCCCCCTGCCCTCGGGAGCTCAGGGGGGCAGGAGCCAGACCTCTCAGGGGGACACCCCAGCTTGCCACTTGCCACCCTGCCTGCAAACAAGGAGGGGAAGTAAGCACCAGAACTGTAATAATAATAATAGTAAAATATAATAACAGAGGGAAAAAAAAATCAAGCAGCTCGACATCAGCTCCGCCACAAGACCACCACCCGCT